>NW_025336347.1:9079169-9092482 GCF_004798865.1 Varanus komodoensis
TTTTGGAGTGTATAGTTGCATAGTATAGTTAATTCTGTGCTCTGTTCCTTCCTCTGTCAAATAACCTATCTGTGATGCGATACATACACACCACCATTATCATTTTCGATAGTTTAAGGCTTCTTGTTGAACTTGTCAGTCATGTTGGCAACACACCCCTGTTGCAGTTTGGGGCTTCTTTGTTAGCAGGTAATTCATCAAAAAAAGAAAGTAGCTATGTGTTCTCCAGCTGAGGTTGGCTGAATGGGGCTGCACAGATCAGTATGAATCAGCTCAAGATAAGTGCTTGACTCTGACTGGTGATTGGTGGCCTGGTTGTTTTTATATGCATGATCACAATGGATGCACTCCTTCCAATCATTGTTTCCCACCAAGTGCAGCTTCATCATGATGTGCAAATTGCCTGCGTCACAGTGTGGAGGGATCCACTGCCATACATTTTAAAGAGTATTACTCTTTTCTTCCCAAGAGTCTAGCTCAAAGACTCCATCCTTCTTAAAGCCTGTGAAGTATATTGCATTTTTTGTTAAAATATACCTTGAAGGGGGAAAATAAACATATTTTAAAAACTGTAATTCAAGTTAGAAGAGACAAAATAGCTGAGTTTGTTCTTTAATAAAGGTATGCATAGTTTTATCAAGCAAGTTGACATAGTTACATAACCATTATATGCAATTGTGATTGGTTAACAGTTTTGACCAATAAGGGGTTTCTATGCAAATGAGTTCTTGCATAAATAGGAGTGCGCCCCTCTGTTCTATTCTGTTCTGTTCTGTTTTGTTTTTTACTCTGCATCACTGTTTTGTCTGATTTAAAATAAAACAGAATCTTACTACCACTTTGGTCCAGCATATGATCTGGGCCGCTGGTAGAACTCCAGTTGGTTCAAGCAAATTTCTCCATTGACATCAAACCCTTTTCTTGTTAGTGTAGATGCACTTAATAGGTTTGCCTTTAGCGCACAAATGGACTTTTCTTCCTCTTCTGTGATATCATTGCAAACATTCTCAGTCTTGCACCTTAGGGCTATATTTTCTTTATCCTTAAAGGTAATGGAATTTCTCTCAGCTAGGTGCACGATCCTGTTTGCATCTGGGTTTACTTCTTGGCATCAATTAGGAAGAGAGGACATGTTTAAAAATGTCCTAGATTCAATCAGCCATGCAACCTTGGTATTCCTTGTTTGGGTTGCATTAAAATGTATGTTGTTACAACTGGGGTATGTCTGCATTGGCATCCTTTCAATATTGTTGGTCTCAATCCCACACTCCCCTGAGATGTGCAAATCTTTTGCTGAGGTCTGGCATATGTTTGTCTTGCACATGTATATGTTTCCTCCAGTTCCTATGCTAACACACACTCCAACATGTAGGATACAAAGAATACTTTTATGATATCAATGGAACAGATACAGAGTCTCAGACGTAAGCTTAACTGTTGTCAAT
The DNA here is from genome assembly GCF_004798865.1 of Varanus komodoensis. NCBI lineage: Eukaryota > Metazoa > Chordata > Lepidosauria > Squamata > Varanidae > Varanus > Varanus komodoensis. The sequence goes on from NW_025336347.1 coordinate 9,080,615, forward strand.
TACAAGTTAGATAGCAGAGGAGCATATTCATCCACACTTCTTGTTTCTTAAGAGAGCAAGGACCCTTCATCCTATACAGCTCATTCAAAGATGATAGCAGAATCCCTAATTAAAAGGATGAAAACTGAGCTTTAAGACTAAAACTGTCTTAATTGCTCGACCAGGGAGGCTTGAGTTTCATTGTTAAACTTTATTATACTAAGAACCAAGCTTTTGTGTACTTTTGACTCCCTAGCTACTTTTTTGGAGAAAGGAGGGGTCACTTAGAGGAGTGAGTAAAACTTCCTACATGTCATTACTCCACTCCTACTGTTTTCATTGTGTTGTGTCCTCTAGTAAGATACTTTAGTCCTCATTAGAACTCATTAGGTTATTTCTGCCAGCTCTCTCTGAGTTAATCCCATCATCATTGGGATACATACCATACCCGTGTCTCTCCTTTTTCTGTATATATCACCTGGACTCATCAAGACAGGAAATCCCTGTTAGCATTCTAGTAACATTTGTATAGTCAAGCCTACTGTTTTCCCAGTTGCAATGTATGGCTGTGAAAGTTGGACCATAAGGAAGGCCGAGTGCCGAAGAACTGAGGCCTTTGAATTGTGGTGCTGGAGGAGACTCCTGTGAGTCTCTTGGACTGCAAAGCGATCAAACCGGTCAGTCCTAGAGGAGATCAACCCTGACTGCTCTTTAGAAGGCCAGATACTGAAGATGAAACTCAAATACTTTGGCCACCTAATGAGAAGGAAGCACTCCCTGGAGAAGAGCCTAACGCTGGGAGCAATTGACGGGAAAAGAAGGAGGGGACGGCAGAGAATGAGGTGGCTAGATGGAGTCACTGAAGCAGTTGGTGTGAGCTTAAGTGGACTCCAGGGGATGGTGGAGGACAGGAAGGCCTGGAGGAATGTTGTCCAGGGGACACGACTTTGCGACTAACAACAACAACAACATTCTCCAAACCACAACCTGGTCACCATATTTGTTGCTCCACATGTCCCCTTCTTTATTGTCAAAGGGCAACTGGATTTCTTTTGACCATTTTCCCATCATGCTTAGCAACTTTCAGGCCCTCTGGATTCTTGCCTCTTTTCTTTGTGCTGTCTTACACACCGAACCATACCAAAAAGGGATGATTAAATCACCCAAAACAATTCTTCATAACACAGTGACTTTTATTATTATTATTAGGCTTACTATAATACTTTTGGCTCTGTGTCTCCTTGAAGAAACTCAAATTGCTTGGCACTCCCGCTTGGGCATTCAAAAAGCACCAGATTCAGTTCCTGAAATCTTCAATTCCTGTATTCTAAAATCCTGGGGACTTGTGTGTGTAGACAGTACTGAGCTAAACAACTCATGAGCTGACCTGACACTGAGCACCTTCCTGTGACGTCAGCAGAGGTGGATTTCTATAGGATGCGGACTGTTGCTGTACTTATTCATTGTTTGGTGGCGGTGATGACTTGTTTCTTTTTACTCATTTGATGTAATAGTTTATCACCCATTTTGGTTATTGTAATGGTTGCATTTTTGGCCATTTTTTAAAAAAATAAGAAAAGTGGAATGTAAATATATACAATTGGAAAGCAGCTGTCGTTTACATTTTAGGAAAGATTGCACTACTATATGATGAGTGAAAAGAAATGGCAAAATCACCTTTGTCAGGTGTTGTTGTTTCACTGACATCCATTGGAGTTACTTTTGGTATGAAATTGCCTATTTTAAGGGTACAGATGGACAGATTTATTAAATCCAGTGTTTGTCTACCTTTCATGGATTGCCAGACATCTTTCATTTTCTCATCTGCTCATAGACAGGATCAGCAGTTTTTGAGAGGAGTAATAAATGAGAACTTTGGAAATATGTATTTGCAGTAAAGCAAGTACACATTAGTGCTAGTGCAAATTATCCTATGTGCATACTTGCACGGATGCAGATTTGTGCGAATACTCCCACCCAAAGTTTTAAAAATAGTCTTAAAGTCCATGGATCCCATGTTGCTCAGAAAAAGCAGGTCCACTTTCAAACATGCAGGTTGGATTCATAGAAATATGAAGGTATTATCTGTTACGGAGTTCTCCAACTTCTGACTTAAGGGTAGGGGATGAGAAGTTATGTTCTTTCCAGGTTGATGATATTGTGAGCCAGGCATATGTATACCCTGTTCCTTTCCTGACTTTCAAATCAAATTAAGATATTGATCTAAGTTTCGCTAAGCTTGCTCAATAATAGTTGCCGAAAAACAAAATCTGACACACAATGGAGGATACGGCTCATCTGTTCTTAAAATATCCATGATTTGAAATAGTCAAACAAAGGAGGGTATCAAACTCAAAAGGAAGGAAACAAATCAGAAAAAAGTTTGGAAACTAACCCCCATTCTTTAGTTATCAGATATTTCACTGGATCATACTTTGCATCCAGGTCACTGTGAGCCATTGCATAAATCAATCTTTTGTTTGACTGATGCAAGCACCTCCTATGGCTTCTATCCACATTATGGATTTTTGTAAATATGGGGGAATATCACTGTAGAAAAATGAATGTGCCCATACTGTATGTATGGATAGTTAATGTCTGGATAGTTAATGGCTACCTGACTTAAAAGTGGACAACTGTATACATGTCTTCTGGGAGGGCGCTGAGGTCCACCCTACACGGTTTGTCACGTGATGCACTGTATACGTAATTGTTCCCTCTTATACAAAGAGCAGGAATTCATGAGACTGCATGCAAATCTGCCAGGCACCCCGTACAACTGGCACTTTTTTGAAGTTATGCACACCCTGACAATAGCAATGATCATACGGTGGTGGTGGTATCATTACTGCTTTCTTCTCATGCACCTGCAGAAGAATGATTTCAGCCTCTGTATTGATTTTTGAGAATGCATGCAGCTTGGAGGGGGACAGAGTCCACATGTCCACTTCTGCTCTCAATAAAGCATTTATGAAAAGCAAACAAACCTTGTTGGCAAAACTGCTGTCACAACACAGCCAGAATGTAAAACTCTGTCATCCCCACCTATCATCCCTTCTCTTATGCATAACTGAGCAGACCTATTAATTTTGCTGTGCATCTGTCCATGCAGCAAGCCTCTTGCTGCAGAAAGTTAAAACAAAAGATCATTTGAAGAGCTCTTCCATAGTTTCATGCCCAGCAGAGCCAATGGCCCATTAATTGCGCAAATGCAGACTTGTGCAAATTCCCTTTGTGCAAGTCCCCACTCCCAGGCCTTTTCAGGGATGGCACCTCAATGTTGGAGTGACCCCCCAGAGAGGTCTCTTGGTGCCATACTTATGCTTTTTTTCAGTGCCAGGCAAAGCCCTTTTTTATTCTGCTGGTGTTTTAATTGTTAAATCAGTTTTAGTGGCATTTTAATAGAATGGGATATGTCTTTTATGAAATCATGAGTTCTGGTGGGTGCACTTTTATGGTTTTATTGTTTATTGATTGTGGTGACTTTATATTGTTCCCATATGGTTTTTATTGTTGTCACCCACCCCAGGAACCATGTGCCTAATAGGGCGGATGAGAAATCAAATCAATAAATAAATGCATTAATGATGATCTGCATCATTAATGCAGATCTGGGCTGGATAGCTGGGCTGTCTCTCATCTCAGATCCTGAGGTGTGTAAGTTAGGGATAAGAGCGAGAAAGGATCAGAGTTAGTGATAAATACTGGGGGAATCCCTTCGGCAAGGAATCTCCTTGCTAGAAGGTGCTCATGTCCCCATTGCTCCTCTTTTGTTATGCTCTTATTGGAAAGACTGTGTGCAGTGAATGGTACCAGCCAATTCTCCTGGAGCTGTAATTGAAAAACACACACACACACAAAACAGAGTAGCTGAAGCTGACATACAGCATCTGATTTGTATACCTTAGGGGTACATTTCTAAAGCAATGGGGGGTGATTTAGCTGCATGATTCCCACTGTTATTAACGGGAGGCATGCAGCTAAATCGCTGAGCTCCACTTATTGAAAATGTGAACTCCTTAATGTTTCAACTGAATTTAATTTTTATTTGCAAATTGGCAAAATTAATTAGAACGTGTATGACTAACAGGAAATTATGGCAAGGTATTACTTAACAGGCTAATTCAAATATGATTCCAGAGTCTGTTAAAGCACAAACAATCAGCTATTTGATGGTAAATAACGAATCCCTTTTCCCAACCTGTATGTGGGAGAACATTTAACACAGAGCCCAAATGTTCAGGGGCCGATATTACAGGAAGGGGGGTGGGGATCAGGGCCAACCCAAGAGATTGTGCTGCCTAAAGCAAAGGACAAAATGACCCTCCCCCCATTTCACAGAGAGACGCCAGATGAACTAAGAGCTGGATCTTACTTCAATAACTACCAACCTCTACCACACCTGAGGACTCAGGCAAGTTTAGGGATCTGAGGATGGGTTTTCTGTGGCAAAGAATTTTCCTTCTCTCTGCTAAAGGAATCAGCTGGGGAATTTAGAAGAGACTGGTGGTGTGCTGCCTCCTGCCTCCTCCCCCATTAGAGCGTCTGCTGCCCGACTTAAGCACCCCGCACTGCCTAATGGTAGGGCAGGCCCTGCAGGTTCACATTTTGTGTTGGGTAGGTATGGGATCAAGCCTGGTTCGGAGTGTCAGGCAAGAGTGTTTCCTGGCAATAGTGATTGTTTGCCCTAAAATAGCACAGGGATCTCTGCCATGTGATGCCACAAATAATAGCAAAAACAACTACTACCACCACTACTATTACTATTAGAAATAATTATTATTATTCAAATAATTTCTACTTCATCTTTGTCCAAGTGTTAGGAATCCTGTGTTGTCAAAATATCCAGAAATAATTAAGAATAACAGATGGAACAATACAGGAAGAAATTGTTAATTTTCTGAGCACTTGAAAAGAGAACGTGCGCACCTTCTACCTGGAAAGACAAATGCACCACAGAGACTCTTCAGATGTCACAGGTGGTGCAAAAGGGATCTGCTTTATGATGTAGATCAAGAAGGGCACAGGTGCCCCAGCTTATCCTTTCCGACTGCATTACACAATCATGGGCATGGTTTCTGCTCCACGAGACTGATCTGCCTTCATATGGCCTGGTCACATGAATGATCAACATTAGCCCTGCCCATCTTATGCAAACTTGGCAATGGTGGCTTTTTTCATCTGGGAGGTTCTCACCTTGAAGAGCATCGTTTGTGGACATTTGATGTGCAGCAGTTTGAAGGGCAGCATCCACAGTGCTGATGCCACAGTGGTGGGAAACGAGGCCTCCTAGCCTTGAATTCTGGACCATTAAAACAAGGAAAGCCTTATTGACTTCATGAGGATGGATGGAAGGAAGGAGCTGCTGATCTCCTGTCATATCTTCTCGTGGGACCGTTTAGCAACTAGGATGTCCTTATGGATTTTTATATTGATTTATGTTCTCTGTCTATCTTGGATTTGTGTCACAAAGGCAGTTAGTTAAACATTGGGGGCGGGAGAGTGCTCCCTAATATGTTGAATGAGATGTTACGATGTTGCTGTTGTTTAGTATAACCATTGTATAGATGTACTTCTGCACTTCAGAATTACCTCAAAATAAGTATGACCTGTGGCAAAATGTTGGACTGTGGAGTGCTGCTGGTCAGTTCCAGATATTCCCTTTCATCTTGCATTCCTGCTTTCTTCCCCTTTGTCACAACAGTCAGACAATATTTTATATCATCAAACATATTCAGTCCTCCCTGGGGTATCAGAAAAGATCCCTTCATTTTCTTCCTAAGTATCTTTTGTATCTCTAGAAACCTAGGATGTCCCTTAAAGCTGCAGATGCCTCCATTTTGTGCATGGATAGGGCCAGCAGACAAAGAATTGAGATTGCTGTTCGTATACATTGGGTAGGCAACCTGGGGCCTGCTATATGTTTGACTGCAAGTCCCATCATCCTTGATCATTGCCCAGATATGCTGGGTCTGGAGGCAGCTGTAGTCCAAAGCATCTGGCAAATACCAGGTAGTTCATCCCTGGTATATATAACCCCTTCTATCCAGCTCCTGTCCTCTCCCTTCAAAGCTGGTAAGATGCATTTAGAGGAGGCTTCCAGCCAGTCTCGAATAGGAGAGGTGCTGGTGTTTTCTGCCACAGGCATTTCTAGGTGATATGGATCATCTTGATCCATTTCCATCTGGCTTCAGGTCTGAGCTTGGAACAGGAACAGCCTTACTAGGCTTGGCTGACAACTCATGATAAGAACTAGAAAAGTGCAGTGCTCCCCTTTTGGTTCTACTGGGCTCTCAGCAGCTCTGAGTACCATCTACAATGGTATCCTTCTAAGAGGGTACAATATGGCAGGGCCTAGATTCAGGGGGAAGCTGCCAAGCTCAGAGAAAGATCACTAGTCTATCAATGATTTCAATAGTTGCTATAAAAGTTGGGGAGGGGGAGTCTCAAATATGCCACATGATTTTATGTTTGTGTGCCTCTGCACCTGTGTGTCTGTGTATCTCTTTCTCCCTTCCCTTCCCTTCCTTCCCTTCCCTTCCCTTCCCTTCCCTTCCCTTCCCTTCCCTCTTGTACACAAAATGAGGATGATTAAATTCCAGGGAAAATTGTCCTGGAACTGTCACTGCTTCTCACTCGTAGATCAGCACCATTTCCAGAATTGTGTGCGGCATCTGCATATGGCACACACTTTTCTGCTGCCACCTCCTCTCCCCAGTCTCTCTTTCCAACAGCGCTGCAAGCAAGGGCATGCAAGTCACATATCAAAAGTCACGGATCATTTTCTTTCCACCTACTCTGGTTCTTCAAGCTTGCTGTGTCTCTGCCTGTCCAATTTGTCAGCTAGAAGTGTTTGTAAACAAAGCCAAAGAAATTCTCCTAACTTTGCCTCCAGTGCTGCATCATAGATATTGTACTCATGAAAAGAAAACCCCTAGGAAGGAAACAGATGTACTCAGTAACCTACCCCATGGCACTGAGCTTTGTATTACAAAGAGTGGCAGCAAATGTTGATAATCCACAATCCCGTGTGCACATACGCTGCAATTTTCCTTCTCTTTATCATTGTCTAATTAAATTCCAGTCAACCTGAACAACAACAACAACAACAACAACAACAGCCAAAGAAGAAGCCTGGAGCCCTTTTCTTGTCTGTGGTAGTTGGGGGATATGTTTTGTTTTCTTTTTGTTTTTTTTAAATAAAGGTATGTAACTTCTAGGCACAGGTTGCAGAAGAACTGTAACCATTTTTAAGGGAGAATAAACACAGTCAGGATTGGCTATGCTTGTGAATGTTGCCTTTTTAATTATCCTCTTACAGAGTTCAGCATAATTATGTCATGATGATGCCAGAAACAGTGTTGTACTTCTCATCCCCGTGTTTTAGAAAAAAAGAGAGATCCCAGCATTGGCCATTTCTGTAAGGAGATAATATCTTTGCAGAAGGGAATGCAACAGAATAATGAGTCATGCTTGATATTATCAAGAGTACATTTTCTTTTTAAAGCAAGTTTCAAAATAGAATGGAAAATACTAGTGCTTAGGTCCTTTTAGGTGAGTGTGTTCCTTACAAGTGGCAGTGGCTAATTGGATAAGTGTGCTCAGTTTCCTCCTGAAACAGGTGCCATTAGCCACTTGCCTGCTCCGCCAATTTCCCTCTGGGCAAGTGGCAAGCCCTCCTCTTGGCTGCGGCAATTTTCCATTCCCAGGCCAGGCGTTTTGTCTTAGTCCTTTTGAGGCCATGAGGTGCCTTGTGCAGAGCTTTAAAAAGACATTCTATTCTGGAGTAAACTCTGAACCCAAGCATCTTCATTTGTGAGGGTGTTCCCATGACTACTGGTAATCACATGACAAGTGACATTATCAAGCATTTTAGTGAAACTTGGAGCAAAGGCTTTCCTCTAAAAGGCAACAGTAGAAAATTATCGCATGTTCCATCACCGACACAGTACTTTTGGTTTTATGCATAAGCCACTTTGCGTGGGCTGGTAAGACTTTTGGGCAATTTTTGGCATACTCTGCACAACTTCCAGATTCTGCGCAGCCATACCTGAATCGGATGTTATAGAAAAATAGAAATGGTGTCAGCAGCACACAATTAGCCCCTCTCTCTAAATCCAGGAGTGATTACTCTCAGTGTCTCCATATATGAACTGGTTACATTTCTTCTACAACCTTTGACTAGAAGTTACCTATCTTAATTTTTTAAAGAAGTACCTCCAACTACAGACAACAAAAGGGTTCTGGGCTTTTTCTTTTGCTGCTGCTGTTCAGGTTGAATGATATTTAATTAGACAATGAGAAAGAGACGGAAAATTGCAGTATGGGTTCAACCCCTTCTTCAGTGCAGGAGCCCAAGTTAAACCATTCCTAACACCGAGACCATCCTGAGATCATTTGGTAGTAGATGGTACACAAAAGTTTTAAACAAACAAACAAACAGCAGATAGCTGAAGAGCTGTATCTTGGATGCCTCCAGTGTAGGAGAGTCCACAGTCTTCCTAGGTAATTGGTCCCATTGCCATATTGCTCTAACAGTTGGGATATTTTTCCTGAGGTTCAGCTGGAAACTGCATGCCTGTAACTTAAGCTCATTATTCTGCATCCTGCACTCCTGGGTGATCATGAAAAGATTATGGCCGTCCTCTGTGTGACAACCTTTCAAGTATTTGAGGGGTGCTATTTGAGGGGTGCTATCATCTCTCTCCTCAGTCATCTCTTCTTAATGCTAAACATGCCGAAATGTTTCAGTATTTCCTCATACAGCTTTGTTTCCAGTTCCTTTACCATCTTCTCTACACTCTTCCAAATCTTTTCCAGTTTATCTTAAAACCGAATCTTGCTTAAACTGTGGTGTCCAGACAGAACTGGACACAGTACTCAATATTACCTCTAGTCAGTGCTGAGTAGAGGAGAATTGGTACTTTGCATGATTCAGAAGTGATACTTCTATTAATGCAGCCCAAAATAGTTTTTTTTTTTTTGCAGCTGCATCTCATTGTTGATTCATAATCAGCTTGTGATCTACAAAGATTCTGAGACTCATCTTGCTTATAGTATTGTTGAGCCAAGCATTACCCATCTTTTAAGTGCACATTTGGTTTTCTTCTTCTAGGTGTCGAATGCTTCATTTGTCCTTGTTAAATTTCATCATTAGAAGCTCAGGTGACGGTGGTGGCAAGGAGCGCTTTCCTTCAGCTTCGGCTGATCCACCAGCTGTGTCCCTACCTGGAGAATGATTGCATGGCAACAGTGACACATGCACTGGTAACTTCCCGATTAGACTTCTGTAAGGGTAGCCCCGCGCTCTACATGGGGCTACCCTTGAAGACGGTCCGGATACTTCAATCGGTGCAAAACAGAGCTGCCAGGTTGCTGACGGGGACTGGCTGTTGTTCTCATATAACCCCAGTTCTCCGTCAGCTTCACTGGCTCCCCACTGAAGTCCGGGCCCAATTCAAGGTGTTGGTTATGACCTATAAAGCCCTCAATGGCTCGGGACCTGGTTATCTAAAGGAACACTTGCATCCATATATGCCCTCCCGCCCCTTGAGATCGGCAGCAGAGGCCCTTCTCTGGGAACTCTCCGTGAAAGATATTAGGAGGGTGAGTACCTGGAGGAGGGCCTTCTCTGTGGTGGTGCCCCACCTATGGAATGCACTCCCCAGAGAGGTCCACCTGGCGCTATTGTTATTTGTTTTTCGGCGCCAGGCCAAGACCTTTTTATTTAAAAGTTATTTTAATTGTTAATTTATGAATTGTATTTATTGGGTTTTTATGTACGTGCTGAGATGTTTCTGGGTTTTTTAAGTCTAATTATATAATTTTTTATTTATGTTTATTTATTAATGTTGTAAGCTGCCCCGAGGCTTTTTGAGAATGGGGCGGCATAGAAATGGTTTAAATAAATAAATAAATAAAATTTCTTTCTGTTGTGCTTATCCCAGTGTTCTAACAGATCAAGATCACTTTGAATTTTCTATCTTCTGCAGTATTAGATATCCCATCCAATTTTGTGCCATCTGCAGATCTGATAAGCAGTCCTTCCTCATCCAAACCATACAAATATGAAAGAACACTGGGTCCAGGACTGAACCCTGCTGTACCCCACAAATTACCTCTCCCCAGTTTAAGAAGGTGCCTTTGATAAGCACTCCTGGAACTAATTCTGAGCCAACCCTGTATCTCCCTGTGAGTTGTTCCATCTAGCCCACTTTTAGCTGGAGCCCAAAAATTCAGACAGCTGTGCTGATCTGTATGAACAAACCAGTTCTAGTGGTTTCATGTCCAACAGGATCAAGTCTTTTGTAAAGCTAATGTATCTTAATTGCCCATTCATGACCAAGCCAAGGACAAACACTTCGAGTTAAGGCAGGGAACAATATATTGTTGTTATGCTTCCCATTGTGCTTCCCCCTGCCCCAGTCAGACCTCCACAGCTACTGTGAGGATTGTTGTTAAGCTCAGAAAGGAGAACCCTGAATGGGAAGGCAGATGCCGCTGCCAGCATCCTTGCCAATCAGAAATATCCCAGTGCTGCAATTCCTCCACTACACACCGGTGCTCAATAGACAACACAATAGTTGTTATTGAATGTGCTACTTTTTAAAAAGGGCTCGATGTATGCTCTAATATAGAAGTTGTACAGTAGAAAAATAATGAAATAACAAAATAGAATGAAATTGGGTGGCGGGGAGAAGGTTAATGGCATGGCATGGACAATGCTGTGAAATGACATAGCTCTTAGTAACGTTTGCTGGGTTTCACTTCAAATAGAAACTATCCAATTGTACAGAAGTTTTGAACTCCAGGCCCAGATGGCACTTGAGCAAGATGACCAGCTCCCCATCTGTTTTTACTTTCCTGCTTTGGAGTAAGTCTTTTCTGAATAGCTGACTTAGCTACTCAGTCTATGCAAACTAGTAAAACAAATGGTATGAGAAAGGGAAGAAATGTTTGACTGCTTTGACAACTGCTTTGCAATTGCTAGGGAAACAGCTCCCATGGTAACCATGGTCAGTACATCTGTCTCATTTTATCTCCAACTCTCTTATAGACTCAACCATGGAATGAATATTAAAAATAATAATACATAAATATTTTAAATAGGAAATATTAATAATGAGGAAGTATTGCATTCCTTTGTTTAGTTATGACTTTTGGATGTCTTTGCTTTGATTTTAGGTAATTGTCAGTAAGTTTAAACCTTTTTTCCTCAATTATATTTACAGAATCATTAACTTCTAAACTAGAAGAAAATTGTTCTCTCCTCCCAAACTGCTGCTTCGTAGTTTTTTAACATGTTGTTGGCTACTCATTTTCCATAAATGTCTAAGTTTTCTGCAGCTGGAGAGTTGAATTGAATACCTGAAAAATTATCTCAAATTCTTGTAAGTGACTGTAATAATGCCATGAAAATGAATATTCAACACTAAAGCCCATTCATTCAGAGAAAACTCCCAACACATTTAATTTGGATGATATAATATGAGGTCTTACAATGGTAAGATACAAATCACAGGACATGACCTATATGTTGTAAGAAGTGATGTCTCAAATTGCTCCTAAGCTCTGATAATATACAAGGAAATGAGAACATATTCTGACTTACAAGAAAAGGATTCTGGATTTGAGACAAGCCAGGGCTGTGTCATTGCACATCACTTTTTCTACATGGGTATAGTCACCAAGGGATGCAGCTGGCGCGGTGGTTTAAACCGCTGTGCTGCTGGGCTGGTTGATCGAAAGGTCGCCGGTTCGAATCTGCACAACGGGGTGAGTTCCGTTGCTCCGTCCCAGCTCCTGCCGACCTTGCAATTCGAAAGCATGCAAATGCAAGTAGATAAAAAGGTACCACTTTGGTGGGCAGGTAACAGCGTTTTGTGCACT
>NW_025336347.1:9092582-9181040 GCF_004798865.1 Varanus komodoensis
AGTTTCTATCTACGTGCTGTTTTACAAGCCATTCCACAAACTGTTGCACAAGGACTCCACAAGCTGTTCCATGAGAAATTCAACAGGCCATTGCACAACCCATCAGAACTTCATTATGTTAGGTGTTGCTCATGCTAGTTGTGCTAATTGTTCTGCTAATGATCATGCAACTGCTAATGGAACATCTCTTGCTAATGAAACAACTCTTCCAATTCTTCTTCTAGTGTAAACTTGAATATAACCCACAATATTAATTAGATGGAGCCATGATCACAAACTGAATACAAAGCAAAAACAGAGTCTGAAACCCAAATAATAAACCTAAAACCTAAATGTAAGAATAATAAACTGGTCATTTTACTTTGTATTACTGCTGAAAGATCCAAGGCGAATGAATGAAGTTAAGAAGCTCACCCAGAGCTGGGTGCCCTGAGTTTCCTTCATTGCCTATGTGGAGTTTTCTTCATTGCAGCTTGGTTCTCTGTACTCTTGCATCCAGTTTATAAGCTCAGAGATCAAAGAGGGTACAAAATGTAATACAAGCACCTGCTGCCTAATCAGAATCCAACCAATATACAGAGTAAGCATAGTCCAGTCTTATCCAACCACAGTCTAATATTATCCACAGTCCAATTTGTTCAGATTACTCTACTAATGTGCACATGCACATGCCAAACAATATATAAGCATAGACCAATCCCTGAGCTTAAGCCTAAGCCTAAGCCTAGATACGAACTGGTAGCCACTGCAGAAAATACCACACTGGAGTTCTCTGCCAGATCCAGTTACACTGTGGGCCAATGAGGTTTCAGGGGTAATCCCTTAAAGAGCACTTTACAGTGAATCAGTTTAGATATGTTCAGAACAAGAAACACCATAGCCAGATCTAGCATCTCAGAGAAGGACTGAGCTCTTATGAAAAAGATCCTGAGGAGTTCCTATAAGTTAGAGTAGATCTGTGAGATATTCTTTATTCTTCTATTTGAATCATGAGATCTACCATTTAGAGCCTAGTGGAAAAGACACTGAGAATTCTGAGTCAGGAATGTGTTTGTGTGCCTGAACTGAATGGAGCTCCTGGCCCTTCCACACGAAAATCCACTTCTGATTAGGCAAGTTTTCTTCATTTCAGCACTGTGATTTAGAGCAGAGGGAGCCATTTTGTTATTTGTTGATCTGCAAATCATCAACAGATCTAAATCCAGACTCATCTTCTGCCAAGCCCTGCAGTTGGGCTAGATACATGCACCATCTGAGAAGAAATTTTATTTATTTATTTATTTATTTATTTAAAACTTTTGTATACTGTCCCATCACAGACTCAGGATGGTTCAGGAAATAAGGATGCATCATATATTCCTAGAATATCTGGACCTGTGATGTAGTCTTATCATGACTCATTTCTTACATTTCCAATAATTTTCTGAGAACCTGATAAGATCCACCTAAGCACGTAACTGAATTCTGTTGATGACCATCTATGTAGTAATATGCGTCTTGCAGCGAATTAACACATGGCCCTCTTTATGGCTGCCTTTTTAAATATTAATGAAAAATTTGTATTCACATACCTGCTTCAACTTTGTTTCTTTCCTTCATCACCAAATGAAATGCAATGCAACTGATAAAAATGGCTATGGCCATGTATTTTAGAGACTCAGGTTGTATCACTATTTTGACTGTTCAATAATCTTCACTTTTGTGTTTTTTTAAAGAATTGGTACTGAGAGAGTTTGGTGAAATTACTAACTGTTTACTATTATGTCAGAAGCAGTCAAGGGAGAATGGCGGTAGCATGGGACTTCAATTAAAAAGGAATCATCTTATTGGGGTGGAAAAATGTGAAAGATAATCAAAGAGAAGAGGACATGTTGACAAGCGCCAAATGAAGATAAAATACCCTTGAGAAAGTGAATTTAAATGGTGATTCAGGGCCAGGTTTCAAGGCAGTAGTCAATAGTGAAACACTTAAGATAGATGGGGGCAGCCCAACTTGATATGTGGCCAGAAATCTGGTCTGGCAAAGCAACTTTCGGAATGTATATTTCAGAATCAAGAACAAAGTTCATGCATGAGGAATTAATAAAGTTCAATTCTTAGGGCCTTTTCTCCATTTTGCTTTGAGTCTATCAGCAGCCAGTCTTCAATTAGCCTGACCTGACCTCCAGCTGTAAATTCAGGGCTTGTGTATTGGCATTGGAGTAGGGGCAGCAGGTTGAATACAGTACCTGCAGTGCCTAAATGCCCATAGTGTAACTTGAGCTGAGCCAGGTTTGTCTTCGGACAACCAATTGCAACCTCCCAGAATGCTCTGTGCATTTGCTTGCCAGGGCCATGTGACTAAGGCCTCTGATAAATAGATAATCTGAAAATCCTAAAGAAGAAACAACAAACACAGCATTCATGAGAACAAAATATCTGTGCTTCTTTGTAGTATTTTATATTCCAGTAACAGGATTTTCAATAGCATATATGCAATCCATACCAAAAAAAACAGAGGATGTTTTCTAAACAATGAGCCAAATTCTGCACTTAGATATGCCTGAAAGTTGACAAGGGGAAGAAAAGGTCATTACCATAATGAAAAGCAGATATTTTTCTCCTCAGCATTGAGACAACGGTTTGGAAGTCTCAGTTTTCAGAACAAAATATGTTTTAAAGTTAACACTGAGTTCATGTTTAATTTGAACATGCCTTGTCCTCTGCACCCAATGTTGAGTGCATCAGCTGGCTGTAACTAGTCCTATCAATTGCTCAGGGGGAAAGGAAGAAAGAAAGAAAAAAAGAAAGAAGGAGACACAGTATGTACTTGTCTGGTGGGAGATTTAAGTTGGCTACTGACACACTATAAATGTTTATAAAGCAAACAGCATGTGGATGTTGGCCATTTTAATTAAATTTCGCAAGATCTGTACACCAACAATCACATGCTCTCTGAACCCATCTCCTTTGGAGAAGTGTGCGGAATGATCAAAATGATAATGCATAAAATGAATGCCCTGTTTTTTTGGTTGACTAGTTCCTAAAAGAGATGCTGAAATGCTCTTGATGTCTTTAGCTGTAGGCACTAAAGACAGATTCCTATACCACATATTGTGACCTCAAGGTGCCAAACCTTAGAACGAGTTACTAAATTCAGTAAGCAAACTATGTGAAGTAGAAATGGTGGCTCGCCATTTCTTTGGAATATGATTGCTATGCTTAAGGGTCACTCCAAGTAAGATTATTTAAGTATGATCTCTTATTAAGACAAGCAGCTAACTTTGTTATTGGCAGGCCATAAAACATACACATATCATTCCACTTCTTTCTAGTCCCAAAGTATTCACTAAATCTGCCACTTTGCTGTTCATTCCTGCTTTTCCTGTCCTGAAAATTCCTATGGCTTTCATGGAGAGAGAATGGTCTGAACTTAAATTTATATGCTGTGTTCTTGCTTAATAACTGCTGGGGAGCCACTTGTCCCAAATGATCTCCAATACTGAAATGATTAAGGGATATTCTTTTACTCGTAGCTTTCCTGTTTGTTAAAAACAACAACAACCAGAAAACCTCTTGCATTAGATGTAGTGAATGTGGATTTCGCTACGATGCAAAAAACACTCATGAGAATGGGTGTATCCAAGAAAAGGATGGGAATGCTTCTACTAAATTTTTGAATACTGGAATTCTGATTAGGTTCTTGAACATTACTTTTTGAAGAAGCCTCTGTGCATGGGATTATGTTTTTGAAATCATCTAGCATCTTTTTCAGGATTTCAGAAATATACTTAAGAAAGGTTTTATTCCTCAGGATCTCTGCAGCCCCAAGTTACCTGTTATACTCATAGCATATGGAAAAAAGCATTCATGCTAACTGACCTGTTCTATGGAACTCCCCGCCCTTGTGATCAGAACTTGGACATTTACACTCTGTGTAAAACTTTTTTGTTGTTTTATTTTAGGTGGCAGGGGTTAAGTCAGCAGAACATTGAGGCTTCAGCATCTGTTTTGTTTTAATTTTTCAAATAATGTTTTAATTGGATATCTGTTCTGGTTGACATCTCAACTTTTCCTCTCCACTGAAGTTCTTTCTCCACTTACCTTTTTTGGCCATAATGCTCTCTGGCACCCAGAAATGACTTTTAATTTGAACTCTTCCATGAATTGAAGCACCTGCTGTGATACCAAATGAAACCTCGATTCAAATGCCAAGAGAGAAGTCAACAAAGAGAGAACTACTGGCAACTGGCTAGAAAGTACAATGGAACAATGTGTATTCAACTTGTTCAACCATCAATTTAATGAGGTGAGTCCTGCAATCATATGTATATTGATGATGGCTTGAACACTGCACATATTTTAAGGAAACAGACTGCTCTCTGAAATGGGAAACTCTGTTTATCATACTACTGATATTCTTGGTGGAAAGAGGTAAAAAAACAAAGACGATAGAAAGTTCTGATGTCCTATGAGTACTTTTTCTAACCTAATGATAGACACATGTTTGAATAATGTGGCAGTATTAGGTCTTTAACTTAGTGACTGCTGTGGATTTGTGGATATAAATGTTCCAGTGTAGCATCAGGCTGAAGAGAAGTAAGTTCAATTCCCCTCAGGACCATGAAAGTCACTGGGTGACCTTTTTAAGCCATGTCACCTATGCCAACATCATTGAGTTGTTGTGATTATAAAGTATGTGTACGTGTAGTTATGAGCCACCTTCAGTTCCTTGAAGAAAGAGCAAAATATTTAAAAAATAATAACAATGAATGCTATTTCTTCATTATGTATGTATAACAGAAAAGATTTGTATCACTGATCATTAAAATTAATCCCAAAGTGGTTCACAAGATAAAATCACAATTGTTGTTGTTAGTTGTGAAGTCGTGTCCGATCCCTCGGACCCCATGGCCAACATTCCTCCAGGCCTTCCTGTCCTCCACCATCCCCCGGAGCCCACTTAAGCTCATGGCGACTGCTTCAGTGACTCCATCTAGCGACCTCATTCTCTGCCATCCCCTTCTTCTTTTGCCATCTATTGTTCCCAGCATTAGGCTCTTCTCCAGTGAGTCCTTCCTTCTCATTAGGTGGCCAAAGTATTTGAGTTTCATCTTCAGGATCTGGCCTTTTAAAGAGCAGTCAGGGTAGATCTCCTCTAGGACTGACCAGTTTGATCACCTTGCGGTCCAAGGGACTCACAGGAGTCTCCGCCAGCACCACAATTCAAAGGCCTCAGTCCTTTGGCTCTCAGCCTTCCTTATGGTCCAGCTTTCACAGCCATACATTGCAACTGGGAAAACCATAGCCTCGACTATATGCACTTTTGTTGGCAGGGTGATGTCTCTGCTTTTTAGCATGCTGTCTAGATTTGTCATAACTTTCCTCCCCAGGAGCAAGCGTCTTTTAATTTCTTGGCTGCAGTCCCCATCTGCGGTGATCTTGGAGCCCAGGGAAATAAAATCTGTCACTTCCTCCATTTCTTCCCCATCTATTTGCCAGCAAGTGAGAAGACCGGATGCCATGATCTTAAGTTTTCTTAATGTTGAGTTTCAAGCCAACTTTTCCGATCTCCTCCTTCATCCGCATCAAGAGGCTCTTTAGTTCCTCTTCACTTTCTGCCATGAAAATCACAATAAAATACCATAAAAACTAATAAAACACACACATACAACCACCCCATGAGAAAGCAATGAAGTATCATTGAAATAACCAAGAGTAGCTGACAATGCTGGAAGAAATGTCTGGGCAATAGATGTCAACAGAATCACAGTATTGCAAGCAAGACTGGGGTGATTCTTGTGGGAAAACTAGTCCTCCATGTTCTGTAGTTGCACTGCAAAATTTCCTTATGAGCAGCTACTAATAAGAGGACCAGGAGCAGAAAAACAGACACCAATGTGTGTCTCTTTGGCTCTATAGGTTTTCTAATAGGCTTTTGGTCCCACAACAACTTTTGGTCAGCTCCAGTAGGGCTCTTTTAGTTCTTGTATTTTATGCCAAGTTCCATAGCATTATAACATTGTGAGTTTCCCCATCCCTTCCCATTTCATTTATTTATTTTATTTATTTATTTAGAAAATTTCTATGCCGCCCCATTTGCCGAAGCCTCGGGGCGGCTCACAAAACAATGTCAAGGAGGAATCTACATGAGGATTAGGTGGGAAAATCTACATTAGGTGATTTAGGACAACTGATTTTGACAGTGCTAACTACATATAAGCTGTTAGAAAATTAGAACTATGGACTAAAATGGAGATCTCAGGCAGTCCCCAAGCTACAATCAACTGAATTACAATCAACCCTTATTTCAAACTGCCTTAAAACCTATTAATTAAAAAAGTACTGCAGAAAATTATCATTACCCTGGGGTAGGGTAGCAGAAAGAGTGAGGGAGAGCCTCCAAAGCATCACCAGAGAGAGAGAGAAAGGGGGGGGGGAATGAAGGGGGGGGTGAAGCATGTCTTCTTGCCCTGCCCATCTGGAGAGGGAAATCTCTTGGGCATTTCCTTGCTGTGAAGAGGAGGCTATGCTGAGTTTGGGAGGGGGATATTTGTGGTTTTTCCAATGGTGAGGACTGACTGTATGTGATCTGACTTATATACAAACTGGACTTCAAGATGTACTTCCATTTTCTTAGGAATGAAACTCATTGGTAATGTGGATACTACCTGTACTTTAAATTTGTGTCAAGTATATACATATTTTGTGATGAAGGGCCTTTGATACCTTTTTATCACTCACAAATTGGGTCCCTGAATCTACTCTAGTGCAACTATGGAAACTAAGTTGGCTGCTATAGAGTTGAAGTTATCTGTTGTGGCCCTGAGTTCAGACACTGCGAGGAGTTCTCAAGCAACTTGCTAAGGAGATTTAATCTTCAGTTAATATATCACATGAACAACCTTTAAGGGACCAATCCTGTGCCCCTAGACAGCAGCTGAGTATCTATAGGATAGCTCACATTCCCAGATCGGAACTGGAGAACAGCAGTAGGCTTGTGCTCTGACTCTAGTACAGCAACTAATGTATAGCCATGCCTGATATTTTGTGATGGGGCATGCATTTGGCTTTCAATGAAGAACCGAGAAAGAAAGAAGCTTTGTTGTGTCTATACTAAATCCTGCAGTGGAAGGAGAGTTCAGAGGGGTGAAACTCAGAGCCTTTGGTTTTTGGAGCCAGGTTGGTGAAATCATCTACTGGACTGCTGGTGTCCATCTAATGGACCCTCCTTTGCCCTGGTGCCTATCCTAGTCTCCTTAGACCTATGGTCCAGCCAAGGAGGAAGCTGTCACTACTACTTACAAACTCTGCTTGCAGTATATTGCCTTGTCTGGTTGGTTTGCCAGAGGAAAGAAGAATTTTTCTGTTCTGGTTCTTTTCATTTCTTCTCTCTTGCATTGGCTGCTTTTGCCTGCAGATGGAGAGCAGAGAAAAGGAGCCAGTGATTTCCCAGATATTGTTCTTCTTGCTGTGCCAGGAAGGAATATGTCTCAAGTGTATTATCGCTGCTGCTTCTACTACTATTTTGAGAAAATGCAACTAAGAATTGGAAATTTAAAGGGATAGTCCATAAAGTTAAAGAAGAGTGAAAGAAAGTATATCCAGTGAGACCCAGTGGATAAATTATATTTGTTATATTTGGGCATTCATTTGTGATGAGGGATGAATGCACAATTAACCTCACAACATTCCTGTGAGGTAGGGGAGGCTGTCGGATAGTGATACGATGAACTTCATGGCTCAGTGGGGGGTTGATCTGTCTCTCCTGGTTCAGCCCTGACACCATGTTGATTAGTTACATCACAAAATGTTCAGTGAGTAGACTTTGATGGTCCTGTTCAGGTGTGGGTTCTCATGTCAATGTTCTCTCTGTGTGAAGAGAAATTTCTGTTTATGTAAACAGTTTGATAAAAAAATATTTTAAAAGTATATTCAATCAAAGTTAGGTGAAAGGAATGCCAATATTTCTTTGCAGCAAATCAAGCTATGGACAGAAGGATTTTTTAAAAAACCATTTCTTCTTGGTAACATGACATTTGATAAGATTATCTCTTGCTAGTGGATTTTGGTTGACTCTCTCCAGTGTGCCTGAGAAAACTGTCATCTTGTGATATACAGATAATAAACACACAGAAAAGATTAGATCTTTGACTCAGAATTGACTTTTGTGGGTTTAACAAAGAAAGAAAAAGAATGCTTTTCAGTTTATGTTTGTGCACTCATGAAATTATTCAATGATAACTTCTATTTCTCAACTTTGTTGTTTTATTTTTTTCCTTCAAAAGTATCCATTATACTTGAAAGGGTTCTAAGGTAGTTTAAGTCAGGGGAAGCCCCAGAATCTGTGCATGTGATCATTCATAGAATGTGAGAATTCTAATAAATACTTGTGACAGTAGCTGATCCAGTTTGCAAGATGACTTTCTGTATAAATGTTAGTATGGAGCTTGGATGGGAATTCTGGACTTTGTCCTGAAGTTAAGGTTCTAAGGTTGATGAACAGAGTTAAATACAGCTTAGATTACCACCCCCCCTCCCCTGGCCATTTTTAGTAAGGCCTCCTCTGAGATATCTTTAATGTATGAACTTGAACTGGCATGGGGTAATTTTAATTTAATATCTATTATCTTAAATATTTAATGGGTATCATGGATGCGGCCCTGAGCTCTTTGGAGAATGGGATGGATATAAATGTAATAATCAAATTAATTAAATATAGTGTTGGAGTGTCTTGATTGGCTATTCACTGGGGAGCTAGACTGTGACTTCTGCCTCCAACCATGCTTCTTGCTGCTTCTTTCCATGGATGCGGGGAGATAATATTAAAGCAGATCATGCACATATTATTCCAGTTTGCTTCTTCCAAATAGTCCAAGTGCCTGTCAGCTGAAGGCAGCATGAAAAGGGCTGCATGACAGTCTCTAGGCTGCTCTAGACTCTTTTCCGTCTTCAGAAAAAATCAGCCACAGAAGTTCTTCCTCAGTGAGCAAGGAGGTTGAGTGATACACCTGCAGCATAAGCAAGGTTAATGCAGCACCTTCTTACACTGTCTTTATTTATTTATTTCTATCCCACCTCTCCTTTAAAATAGGGCTTGGTGCAGCTGCGATTACACAGTTAAAACCTAGCCACATTAAGTCACACCAATTAAAAACACATTCATTAAAAATTAAAAATCAGTAATAAATAAGAAGCATATGGCACCCACCACTTAAAAAAGAAAACAATGAAGGCGGCATAGCAATCCAAAGTCTGCCTGAGGTTTTCAAAAATGGCTTTGTTAGTTGCTGGAAGAACAGTAAAGATGGAGCTGGCCTTGTCTTCCTTGGCAGTAAGGAAGGGGACAGCATCTCTTGCATTCCTGCCAGATAGACCTCCAATGGGGAAGGGACAGAGTTGAAAGCCTCTCCTGAGAATCTTAATGTCCAGGCAGGTTGTATGTTGGATAATTGGGAGCTTTAAATGTAATGCTACTACTCCAGCCATAGGTGGTGCTAAGTCTTGAAAGGAAGAAGCAAGCAGGGCCAGTCCTATTATTAGATAAAGTTAGGCAACCACTTTAGCCTGCAATTGAAGGGGGGGGGGAGCATGAAGTGGTGACGTACTGGATGATGCGTGAGAATGTGCCACACATCTTGTCCAGTGCCCCTTATGCTAGCCTGCTGCTCTCAGTATACTAGACAACCTTATACTGAGGCTGCTGCTTAGGGTCCTCTGTATGGTGTGGTGGTTAGAGGATTGGACAAGGGACCCTGGAGGTCTGGGTTTTAGTCCCTGCTTGACCATGAGGCTCACTGTGTCACTCTCAGCCTAACCTCCTTACAGGGTTGCTATTATGAGGATAAAAAAATCAAGAGGTCACCTTGGGCTCCTCACAAAAGGATAAAAAAAAGGTTGGATATAAATGCAGTGTAAAGTCTGGTCGTTTGGGGCTGTCCAGGGCTGTGAGGGGCTGGGCTGGGCCAGAGACTTTGTCCTATTTCTTCTCTTTTTCTTTCCTTTCTGCCTTTTTTTTTTTTTTTTTTTTTTCTTTTTTTTTTTTTTTTTGCGCAACTGTGTTTTTATTTGGTTTTAATCTGGGATGGTTTTTCCTGGGTAGTATGTGGGTGCCACCATTGGGGTGATGATGGGCAGGGGAACGTATGGCATTGGGGGTCTAACAGGCCTGCATAGGAGAAGGAGGGACCGATGTTTGATACTGGTCTCCTCTTCTGGTTATTCCCCCAACCAGAAAGTTCCTGGCAGCAATATCAGCCAGCCCCTGGGCCGGACGGTGTTGCTGTTGAACGCCAGGTTGGTCCATAATAAGACATCCCTTATACATGATTTGATCATAGGCAAGGTGGCTGACCTGGCATGCATTATGGAAACTTGGGTGGAAGAAGGGGGAGATGTCTCCCTCACGCAATTGTGCCTGCCTGGGTATCTAGTGCAACATCGGCCATGCCCAGAGGGAAGGGGAGGGGGTTGCCCTAGTTTACTGACCCTCCATTTCCCTCATGAGGCTTCCTGTTCCTTCGAGCCAGTTCTTGAGTTTTTGTACCTGGTGTTGGGCGATCGAGACAGATTAGGGATTGGTCTACCATACACCCTCCTGCTCATCAGACTCCCTGCCTGAGCTGACAGAAATAATCTTGGACCCATGATGTTGCTGCTGGGGGACTTCAACATCCACGTTGAGGCGGTTCTGCCCAGGGCGGCTCAGGACTTCATGGTTTCCATGGCAGCCATGGGGCTGTCTTAATCTGTCACCAGCCCAATCAATGTAAGAAGTCACACACTTGACCTGGTTTTCTCGACAGGACAGGAAGAGGGAGGCCTAGAAGTGAGAAATTTGATCTTAATTCCTTTGTCATGGTCAGACCACTTCCTTGTGAGGTTTGAGCTTGGGACCTATCCCTCCCTCCGGAAGGGTGTGGGCCCTATTAAGATGGTCTGCCCCTAAAGCAGGATGGATCCAGATGGATTCCTGAGGGCTCTGGGGAATTTTCCAGCTGATAAAGCTGGTGCTCCTGTTGATGTCCTGGTTGATTTGCGAATAGGGAGATGACCAGGGCAATTGACACAATCACTCCTAAGCGTCCTCTCCTGCCTAGCAGAGCCTGCTCGGCATCATGGTATATGCCTGAGTTGTGGGTCATGAAGCAGGCTGGGGATGATTAGAGCGTAGGTGGAGGAAATCCTGGGACGAATCTGACCGAACATACTTATATGCTCACTATCAAGCCTATGCTGTGGCAGTGAGGGCAGCGAAGAGGCAGCTCTTCTCCTCTTCCGTAGCTTCCCCACAGTGCCATCCAGCGGAGCTTTTCTGAGTAGTGCAAGGCCTGACACACTCTGGCCTGGCAAATGATGTGGTCACACCTTTGGCAGCCTGCTGTGACAACTTTGCCCAGCACTTCAAGGAAAAAGTTGCTCAGATTCACAGTGATCTGGACTCCACAGTTGATATGACTCCTGTACAGAAAGTGCCCAGAGTGCCATCTGGTCCATCATTATTGGATGAGTTTCAGTTATTGTGGCCTGATGATATGGACAACGTGCTTGGGATCGTATGTCCTACTACCTGTCTTCTTGACCCTTGCCCTTCTTGGCTACTTAAGTAAGCCAGTTATGGGATTGGTGCCTGGGTCCAAGAGGTTATTGATGGCTCACTGAGGGAGGGCTGGGTCACTGCCCCCTTGAAGGAGGCAATCCTTCAAGGCAATCCTTTTGGCCTATCCTGAAGAAGGAATCCCTGGACCTAGAGGTGGCCGCCAGCTTTAGACCAGTGTCCAACATTCCGTTTTTGGGCAAGGTGGTAGAGTGAGTGGTGACAGGACAACTCCAAGCACTCTTGGATGAAACGGATTATCTGAACCCATTTCAGTCCAGCTTCAGACCCAGTTATGGTACTGAAGATGCCTTGGTCACCCTGTATGATGACCTATGCAGGGAGGGGGACAGGAGGAGTGCATCTCTGTTGGTTCTCCTGGAACTCTGAGAGGCTTTCAGTGCCATCAACCATCGTATCCTTCCGGATAGGCTGACTGATGTAGGAGTAGTAGGCTCTGCATGGTGGTGGTTCAGCTCCTACCTGGCCGGTTGATTCCAGAAGGTGGTGCTGGGGGACTGTAGCTCTGTGCCATGGCAGCTTTGCCATGGAGTTCTGCAGGGCTCTATTTTGTCCCCCATGCTCTTTAACATCTACATGAAACTGCTGGGAGAGGTCATCAGGCAGTCTGGGCTGCAGAATCATCAGTATGCTGATGATATCCAGCTCTACCTCTCATTTACATCTAATCCAGGTGAGGTGGCAGCTGTACTGAACCAGTACCTGGCCGAGGTAGTGGGCTGGATGAGGGCCAATAAAGTGAGCCTCAGTTCAGATAAGATGGAACTCCTGTTGGTGGGTGGTTCAGGTTTTCAGGTAAGTGATTTTGACCTTGTCCTGGATGGGGTAGTACTCCCTTTAAAGGACAGGGTCCGCAACTTGGGAGTACTCCTTGATCTAGAGCTGTCACTAGAAACCCAGGTGGTGGCAGCGGCAAGAAATGCTTTCCTACAACTTTGGCTGGTCCATCAGCTGCATCCTTACCTGGAGGAGCACTGCTTAGCAACAGTGAAACTTGCTCTGTTAACCTCCCGGTTGGATTACTGAAACATGCTCTACATGGGGCTTCTGGTACAGAATAGAGCTGCCAGGCTGCTGATGGGGACTGGTCATTATTCTCATATAACACCAGTCCTCTACCAGCTCCATTGGCTTCCAGTTGAAGTCCGGGCCCAATTCAAGGTGCTGGTTTTGACTTATAAAGCCCTAAATGACTTGGGACCAGGATACCTGAAGGAATGCCTCCTTCCTTATATGCCCTCATGCCCCTTAAGATCTGCGGGAGAGGCCCTGCTCCAGGAACCCTCTCTGAAGAAGGAAAAAAGGACATCTATTCGGAGTAGGGCCTTCTCTGCAGTGGTGCCCAAATTGCGGAATGCGCTCCCCAGAGAGGTTCGCCTGGCTCTGAGCCTATATTCTTTTTGGCACAAAGTCAAAACCTTTTTATTCAAGCGTTATTTTAAAAATTAGCATTTTAAAGGTTTTAACAGTCACTTTTGATTTGATTTATTTTTATTGGTTATATATTGTTTTATTATATTATGGTATTGATTGTTTATTGGATTCTGCAAGCCATCCTGAGATGTTATACATGAAGGATGGCATATAAATGTTCTCTCTCTCTCTCTCTCTCTCTCTCTCTCTCTCTCTCTCTGTGTGTGTGTGTGTGTGTGTGTGTGTGTGTGTGTGTGTGTTATTTCAGAAGAGAGAGCACTCAGGTGTACTTTCTGGTGCTAACTTCAGATGTAATCCTGTGCATATTTAGACAGGGAAATCCATATTTAGACAGGGAAATGCTGGACAGAGGACAGGATCCTGTGTCCACAGGCCTTGGTTCCATCTAGAGGGGAAAATATTTGCTGAAATGATGATGATTCTGTTGGGGGAAACAAAGCCCCTTTCCTACACTGTTCCCCCTTATTTCTTTTGGTCAAATGCTGACTATCTGTTGGCACTGTGTCTTTTGCAGAAAAGCACATACGGAGTCCTTTATAAGGAACTAGTGTCAGGCATATACAACAGGCAACTGTTTTGACTGTGTTCTGCAGCTTGCAACATAACACTTGCCTTTTATTATTTTATCTTGAATAGTCAAGGGGTGACTAAATGGTTGCAGGTGGTGATGAAAATAAAACCCATCCATCATTATTTATTAGGCATGAAAAAGATACACAATAATGTAATTTAATCTTAGAGCAGACAATTATTTCCACATATTGATAATACAATGTGAAAACTGTCATGAATCCTAATATGATGTTTGCCTTTATTGGTAGACCACTAGTAGCTATGCAAATAATGAAATTGTATCAAAAGGAGGGGAAAGGCAATTATTTGCATATACCAATATTATCACAGAGTGGGGGAGGGAATCCTCATTGTTACACACTTTTGCAAAAATAAAAAGTAATAATGATAGTTTATGTATGACTTTTCTGGTGTCAGAAAAAAATGTGGCTGTGACTTTTTCGCTTCCTAAACATTTCATTAATTCCACTGTCATTAAAACACTTCCGTAACTTTTGACAAAAGAGAAAGTTGTGCCGATGGATCTGCAACTTTATAACCATGGCTTTCCTTATGTTTGATCTTGAAAGCCCAAGAAACTTGAGAGGAAAGACAACAGTCCTCTTTGCTGGACTTTGGAATAATCTGACATATCTTTGAATGCAATGAAACAATGCACATCAGTTTCATTCTTAAAAAGGAGGCTAGAGCTCTCCAGCATCTTTTTGAGCACTTTGATAAATTTTAAGAGACACTGAAGCCATGCAGAAATAAGCATTTGCATTGATGAAAAATCAGAGAATGTTAAATTTGTGGTGGTGAATAGTTTTCCATATTTCATCTGTCTCTGCTTCGGCTTTTCTCTCTCTTTGTTTCGGTGATTTTTTTTTTTTACATTTTATTCATTTTAAATGAATTTTAGGCTGCATTGAAAGGTAGAACCCTAGATCACAGACAAGATAAAAACAATAAATGCATCAAAACACATAACAAAAACACATAAATATTGAATAAAATATAAATATATATATTCATTGTGTCCAAAAGCACAGGGAACACATGCAAAACATGAACATGGTAGGTGATCTGTACTCTGCACCCTTATCCAACACATGCATAGTAGCCCCCGCCACCCAGCCGTCAATGTAGAAGGTGGCTCATTTAGCCATACCACTTTACAACAACCCTGTGAGGTGGGTGATGCTGAGAGTGAATGGCAGGCAAAGTCAGCCAGTGAGCTTCAAGGCCAAGTGGAGACTACAACCCAGATCTCCTAGATCACCAGTCCGTGCTCAAACCACACACCACACTAGCCCTCTTCTTCCCACACTCACCTAAGGCAGTTCCTGCTTCATACTTCTTTTCCATCTGCTGCATTCCCCCATTCTCCGCTGCCCACACGCCTATAGGCCACTTCCGCTTTTTTTTCTCCTGCTCATCTGTCCTCCCGCCCCTTTGGGGGAGCTTGAAAGCCACTCCTTCTCCTCACTCCTCTGTCAGGAAATGCATCATGCCTCCCCAAACACTGACATGTTGAAGCTCTGCTCAAGCTTCTTTCACACTACGATGGGAACATTCCCCACGATCCCTGTTTAAGTGCACAGCAGAAGTGGATAAATCTTCCCAACTCCAAACCAAGCCCTTCCAATAGGAAAGGTTTTTCTATGGTAAAGAACATTGGTATTTTAGCAGCATGATAGGTTATGGTTTCTTTTAAAGATTCCTTCTCATGGAAACTACAGTTTATTATCACAAGAATGCTTTCTGTTGGTGTGCAAGCTGTGCTGCCTCAAAGCTGTGCCCATAATCTAATTGTCTCCACCTCCATGCTAACATGTACCCAGGTATCCAAATATTGGAAATCAAAATAAAAGGCCCAGCAGCTCAGACTGACATCTGTGAAAACCACAGCAGGCAGACAGCAGTATCGACACAGGCTAACGCCAAGGCTGCCCCTTCAGGCAGTACTACATGCTTCTCTGTAGACAGAAAATGAAGGGGGACATCTAGATGACATCAGAGCAGATGGGGGTGGAGATCGAGCAGAGAGCATTCTGTACCAGTGAAGCCAGCAATGACACATCTGTTACTAGGCAGAGGTGGGTAGTAGAGGCTGGATGGCTGGAGAGACTCCTACAGTGACTGCTTTTTTCAGGAGACACTGTGGAAGCCACAATGCCAGGTCAGTCATCAGGAGAGACCATTGCGGGGAGCAGAGCCCATAGAACAAACCATTGTTTCTCATCATGGTTTCTAAAGACCAGATATACATGCTGAAATACCATGACTGGGTTCAAATGACACAACAGACAAACAATGGTAAAAAGCACCGTGGCTTCTCATGTTGGGTCTCTCAGACATGGACAGGAGGGCAACAAGTCAGTGCCAGGCTGAACTAAGGAGGACAACAAGGGGTTTTTGCCACTCTCCCTGTGTGAATAGCTGGCCACTGGACTTCACTAATAGTGGGACTGGCCATCCAGGTTTGGATGACATGGAAACCCAATGTGGATAAAGCAAACAAAAAGTAAGAACCTGCCAGCCTGGGCAAATCAAGTTGGGTTTGGATGACACAAGGACCAACCATTGCTTGCTGCTCATAGTAGATTGCTGGGTCATGTGAATCAGAGAAATAACTCATTTGCCTGTGTGATGGGTGTAAATATATTTGAAACAAACAAAAAGCATATCAGGGAGATAAAAGTAGCCATACTCAAAGCACCTCCGAACATAAGAAACCCTTTTCACCTGGAAGTGAGAGAAATTCTCTTGTGCTCAAACTTGTCGATTTGAAGCTTAAGTCCTGCAATATACTGAAATGGGATTTGGGCCACATTACTAAGAGGTGGTTCCTCCTTGCACACGGTCTTTTGAACTGTGTATATCAAGTCTGCTCTTTCCACTGCAACTACACAGCGGTCCCAGCCAGGAAGGAGAACACTGACCGTGCGGGAAAAACATAACCAACATGCTCCACCCCCGGAGCTGTATTTTGCACACAGCTTCTCAGCCACAAGGGATCTCATCATGGGAAGTGCCTTCCAAAGTTCTGCAGTTGTGTGGAAGCCTAGATGGAGCCTTTAATAGCATTTATTGCTTGGACTAAATTTTTGCTTTTATTAGGAAACTATGAGGGTTTAGAAAAATAAGAACAAAACAATTCACAGCTCTGATATAATGAGATCTGGCAAATCATTGGTGAAACTCCTTTAATTTCAATGGGTAGAAAAACAAGGTACTTTGTTTTGCGATCATACCCTTCAGGTGCCAATTAAATACAGCTGCTGTATCCCACTTGAATCCTCAGTTCCATTGTGATACCTTAATAATGCAGCAGATCTTGAGATGGTAACTTGAGCTCAGAACCGACTCAGACATCACATGGTTTCCTCCTGCATGGAGAAGGAGCACTG
This sequence comes from Varanus komodoensis, assembly GCF_004798865.1. NCBI lineage: Eukaryota > Metazoa > Chordata > Lepidosauria > Squamata > Varanidae > Varanus > Varanus komodoensis. Next base: position 9,109,578 of record NW_025336347.1, read on the forward strand.
CCAGGTAAGTCACAACGAGGAGCATGATCCTAAGAGTGGCTTTGTAGAACAGTCTGTATCTGGTCCATGTGCATATCAAATGTGTTAGTTCACAAGTCTGTCTTGTCCTGTGTCTGCAATAATGTATACATTAAAATCTGCATGAAAAAATGTACATAAATATTGTTCAATATGTGCTTTTGGTTGTGTTTCCCCACAAAATACACATTTCTTTTCTTTAAATTTATCAATTTCTAAATCAATTTTATTCCACAATATGAATTTTAAATGCATTTTGGTATATGCATTAGGCAAAATTAGAACGGCATGTTCTGATCCAGACATCTGTTTGGGTTGTGCAGATCAGGTCAGTTCATGTTGGGATTCACCAAGATAAACTCCCATTCATGAAGATAAAGTGGAAAGGTAGCAGGTTGGTCAGGTGGAAAGATGTATCAAGTGCACCACAGGAAATAAGGGTTTTTATTGGGGGAGGGAGAGGGATTTGCTAGCAAGACTTTATAACTAGGAGTAGATTGACCGTGGTTCTTGCCTGCAGGGGATACCCACTGTGGAATCCCCCATTCCCTTTAAAATTAGGCCTGAGTTGAAAAGTAGTAACATGTTTTCTAAAAGAGAAATGATCTAGCACCATAAAGAAGCATCCCCCACACCCCTTTCAGTTATTCTTATTTTAGATGGTATTGAAAGAAGTTGCAGTGTTAATCTGCTCATTCACTGCTTCCTGAATGGGCTTCATTTGCTAATCCACACATAGCCATATCTGACGGAGCATTTTAACATCCTATTCAGTAAGTGATCCCTGACTGGGTGGATCAAAAATGTGAATGAACCAGAAGGAAAGCTTCTCATTTAACTGGCTTTGTTTTCCCTCTCTGGCACCACAGACCCATCACACCGACTGTGATTGGCTAATGGCAGAGTGCCGTCACAGATAGATGAGTATTAGATATGAATGCTATAAAACATTCTTACAGCTATTTTGTAGGAAATATTTCCTTGCCTGCAAGGAGTAGTTTTGACCTAAAAATAAAGAAGGTCAGAACCTAAAAATGACCTAAGATATTATTCTGCCCATCCTTTGACCCTGAACCTTTCTTCATTCAGGATAAACTGGGTAGCATTCAGCCTAGCTCTACTCAGAAGTCAAGTTTTCTTTGAATTTTTAGATACAACCCATGCGTCCTCTTTCCTTACTGAAGCTAAGCATCTAACCAAGTGGGGTAGCATAATCAAGTGTCCATTTGTGTGTGACTCGTGTGAGTGGAACTTCTGGTATTTCTATTTTCTTGAAAAGCTGCCAGGGAATGGATTCTGCTTTGGTTCGGACATTGACACTGGCAAGGAGGGGTTCTACCTCTTTGGCCCTATGCTAATTCCCTGACTCAAAGTATCCCTGAAGCTATTAGACCCTAATGCAGTTTTCCCAGCTGTGCCTGATGTATTTGTGGATTACAACGGTAACGTGTGGGCCAAGGTGGCCCCTTTCCATGGCCCTGAACCAAATATGGTCCCTCTGACTGCTTTTTAAGTCAGGGAAAAAAATATGCAACTTCTAATCATGGAACTTCCACACAAAGTCTACTCTGTCCCTTTGAACTTGAAGAGAGTTATAATGATTTGAGGCATTCTCCATTTGACATTTAACAACAAAACCAAAACCAAACTTCTAGCAAGCAAGATGAAGACTATTACCACTCACTAGCACTGAGACAAAATAATAATAGTAATAATGGCAAAGATTGGGCTTCAGCTCTGACTATTATTAAAAGCATGTGTTGGGTGGAAACACCAAACTGTTGGAAGTGCTGGATATTGTTGATCTCTCTAACCTTTACAAAAGCAACATTTCACCATTAATAGAAAAGTTTTTATTAGTCTTCATCTTGAAGAAGACTTGTTTGGAAAAGGTTGAGGCAAAACACAGGAATTGTGTAATTGTTGCCATAAAAGATGAGGAGGTTTGAGCAACACAGTGAGTGCAGAGATGTCCCCCCCCCCCCGCTTTTTTTTCTCCTTTCTGGGGAGAAATTCTATTAAAATTAAATCCAGTTTAATTATAGCTCCTCAGCAGTGGCTATATGATTTCTGCTTGCATCCCTGGTGGATGTGTCAGCCAGTGAGGCAAAAGCAAGGCAGGGGTCTATCCATTTCATTCCTTCCCCCACTTCCAGGAAGAGAAATCTCACGGGCATTTGGAGCAACTCTCTCTATAAGCAGTGCATCCTGTCATCAATAGTATATATTAACATTTGGGGCATGTTGTTTTTCAGTTTTAAAAAAGCAGATTATGTTTCTGATTCTGTTTAGATGGGCTGTATGGAGCTATAATTTGCTGTATTTCTCTCTCACACACACGCAGGCTAAACTAAGCTGGCAGCAAGAAGAGGAAATTGTTTGCATGTACTTCTCAGCCAATGTGCTGGTATGCTTCCAGAACAAATAAAGTGTGTTGGGCAGAGCCTGAAGCTATGGTACATTTCTTGAGATAAATCTCTAAGTCTTTGCAACCCATTTTTAAAGCTATCAATATATTATGGAGATTGATTACAGTCAAGGTGGTCCTAAAAATATTGACCTGGAATTAAGTGTGGCGGCAGGATAGCTCAGTGGTTGAGAAGCTGCTTTGCATGCAAGAGGTTCAAGCTCTGGCATCTTAAGGTAGGGCTGGGGAAAAAACCCTGCCTGAAACCCTGAGCTGCTGCCAGTCCATGTTGTTAATACCAGGCCAGATGGACCAACGTCTGACTCAGGGTAAGGTAGCTTCCTATGTTCTGAAGTTCTGTTGATTTCTAGGGAACATATTTCCCAATATGTGTAAATCGGGATATGTAAAGAAGTGTAAAGCGACTCTGTCTAGCTGTATGGATGCAGGAATGCAGTGACAAAGTTGAAATTTCAGCGATTTCATGCTCTTTATTATGATAGCCTTTATCTTATGTTTTAGAATACTTTTTCAGTCATACTTTTTAAAACCAGGATCAGATCATGGGATTATTTTTGAGCAAGCTGTTTGCTATAAATGATACAACTGCCCATAAAAAAGAGATCATTTAAACCATGCTAAGGCCCCAGTAAAGCTAGTGCCCCACTTCCCAGTAAACTGTAGCATTTTTTAGCATGGTAGATAATCCAGCACTGATGGAAGGCAAACTTTATTAGGTTTGTTTACCTTTAATTCTCTTCTGGCTCTCTTATTTTTATCTTTTAATCTCCACATATTTGTATCAACACATTTTTTGTTTGTTTATAATCTTCCCATAAGGAAGGGATGAAAATATAAAACATTTTAATGTTTTAGTTGGAATATGTTGACTTATCTTTAAGGGCAGCTCCCTTATCTGAATTAAAAGGTCTCACACATGTACATGAGAGCTGGCTTTGATACAGAAAAGGAACTAGTTTCCCACAGTGAGGAAATCTTGTGCACGGTCCTTGATAGATACTTCAGTTAGTGATGAAAGTGAATTTTAGAATGGGAAGAACATCCAGAAAATAATTCTGAATTACGGGCCATGCTTATGCTTCATGTGGCTGACTGTGGCAATTCACCAACCTTTCAAACACAAGAACATTTCTACAGTGCTGCTGGATCAGACCAAAGGTCTAGATAGACCTGTTCTGCTCACACTATGGAGAACTAGATGCACCTGTGAAGCTCATAAACAGGACAGGAGGGCCATAACTCTGTTCTGCTTTAACCCACAGGCAACCAGGATTCTGAGGCATACTACCTCTTACACAGGAGCTACCATCCAGCTGTCAAACCTAATAGCATAACAAGAGCCATGTGGGATCACAGCAAGGTTTATCTAATCCTGAATTCTGTTCACAAAGTTGCAGGACAGCCCCTTCCACCCATGTCTCCCAGCAACTGGGCATAATGCCTTTGATATTGGAGGCAGCATAGATTCATCAGATCTAACAGGCATTGATGGCATTCTTTTCCATGAATTTCTCCAATTTCCTTTTTAAGCCACCCAAAGTTGTAGCCAACACTACATTCTATGGAAGTAATTTTCCAAGTATGTGCTATGTGAAGAAGCACTTCCTTTCATCTGTCCTGAATTCTCCACCAATCAGCTTCATGGGATGACACCAGATTGTTGTGAGCCGCCCCGAGGCTTCGGCGAATGGGGCAGCATAGAAGCTTGCTAAATAAATAAATAAATAAATTCTAGTATTACAAGTGTCATGTGCCAAGGTTCAAAAGCCACAGTCCATTTTCCATGTTTTATTGTTCCCAAGTACAAATCACCCAGAATGAATCTCTGAGCATGCACAGAACAGTGTGTTGAATCCACACTAGTATTTACCTCCAGGAACGCTCCTTATGAACATGTGTGGGTCCCAGCCCTTTGGGAGAGGGTTTCTGAAAGGGAGCACACCTCCTTCCTGCATGCTGATTATTTAATTGGGCCACCTCCTCTGCTTTCACCTCATCAAGGGAACCAGAGCCAAGAGCACCTGGTTTCTGAGAACCCCTCCTTCCCAGAGAACCCTCTTGCTGGCTGTACCTCTTGATTATTCCCAGGAACTTCCTGCCCTGACAAATAATCTGGCCTTGAGATAAGCACGTTCACCACCTTCATCTCAGTGTCTTGGCATGTCCCATCCTCCCCAGTTCCCCTTTGATCTGTTTCACATTCTGCTCCTGAATCTTTTGAACTGTAGCCAGCAGTCCATGAGAACAAGTGCCCAAAGCAGTTATCCTTCTCACTCTCAACAATAAGAGACGGAGAAAAATGTCTTCCTAGTTGCTTGACACCATGCATATTTCTGCACACTGCTATCACGTCTCCCTTTTCTTGCTTCTTTTCGAGGTTAAACAGTCCCAGACATTGCAACTTTTACTCATATGGGAGTTACTTCCACCCTTAGATCTCTGTGGCTGTCCTTTACTGAGTTTTTTCTAACTCTACAATATCCCTTTTTAGATGCAGGGACCAAAACTATACCCAGTATTCCAACTGTGCTTGCATCATAGGTTTGTGTAAGAGCAATGCGATATTGTCTGTTTTGTATTTATCTCCCAACCCCCAGTTAGACACGACATGGGATTTTACAGTACCACATATTAGGTCAAAACTTCAACTGAGCTGTCTGCCACAGCCTCAAGGTCTCTTCCTTGATTGCACACTGCTAGCCTAGATAGCATTTGCGTATATGTGAAGCTGGTATTTCTTGCCCTAACATGCCTCACTTTACACTTGTTATGTTTGTTTGTTTGTTTGTTTTTCGATTTATATCCTGCCTTTTTCCTACAAAGGGCTCAAGGCAGCTTACATCTTCTCCTCCATCTTATCCTCACAACAACAACCCTGTGAGGTAGGTTGGGCTGAGAGTCTGTGACTGGCCCAAAGTCACCCAGTTGGCTCCATGGCCAAGTGGGAACTAGAACCCAGATCGTCTGAGTCCCAGTCCCAGGCTCTTAACCACTACACCACACATCTCTAAGTTATGATGACCCCATAAAACCCTCCAAAATATCCTGTCCATGAAAACCTCACTCAGCAAAGTTCAGGTGGATTCAATCCGTCTCGTAATTGATGTTCCTTTTCTTCTTCCGCCTTCAACGTTCCCTAGCATATTTGTCTTCTCCAGGGAGTCTTGCGTGCGCTGACTTAGATTCAATGACGTTTTCCACTTGGGTGCTTATCATTCCAGTTTGGAGAGATCTTTTGCTAGCTCTTCATAGTCCATTTGTGTTTTCTCCACTCTAAATAATTTGGTGTCAAGAGGCAGGAGCCATTGATTGCTTTATCCGCCATGAATTAGGGCAATCTCCCAAATTGGTGACCCATCAATACACATTGCAGTAACAACATCCTTTAACTACATGTGGAGAAATACAGTAAAACCTTGGATTGTGAGCATAATTCATTTGGGAAATATGCTTGTAATCCAAAGCACTTGCATATCAAAGTGAATTTCCCCATAAGGTTCAATTCAGGGTGTTGGTGATGACCTATAAAGCCCTAAACGGCTTGGGTCCTGGTTACCTGAAGGAGTGCTTACGTCCATATATGCCCAGCCACCCCCTGAGATCGGTGGGAGAGGCCCTTCTCTGGGAGCCCTCCGTGAAAGAAATTAGGAGGGTGGCTACTCGGAGGAGGGCTTTCTCAGCGGTGGCGCCTAAGTTATGGAATGCGCTCCCCAGAAAGGTCCGCCTGGCGCCGTCGGTATTTGTTTTTCGGCGCCAGGCGAAGACCTTTTCATTCAAGCAGCATTTTAAATGTTAATATTATTGAATTTTTCTGGCCAGGGCGGCTTATTTTATATTGTATATTCGTAATTTATTTTAAGGTATATATTTTAAAATGTTATTTAACTTATTTGTTGTAAGCCGCCCCAAGGCTTCGGCAAATGAGGCGGCATAAAAATGTTTTAATAAAATAAAAATAAATAAAAATAAATAAGGTTAATCTATTTTGTAACTTTTTTTTTAATCACAAAAATTTGAAGCGGGAGCACTCAGGAGGGGAGACAGGCATGATTGCGGGTGCGCTCGGGGGTGGGGGAACAATGCTGTACTCATCCCTTCAGCGAGAGAGAAGAATTGGTGCTCAGTTGACGCAAAGTGCACTTAATACTCGTACTGTAAGACATCACTCGTTTATCAAGTTAAAACTGAGAAAATTTTTTTGCTCATCTTGTAAAACATTCGCAGAGCAAGTTACTCACAATCCAAGGTTTTACTGTACTTGCTTTTCTGTATCCCAAACCTTCCATCATCTAGCTTCATTGAATGACTCTGATTCTTCTATTATGCCACCATTAATAGTACTGTTATGTTACTAGCAATGCTATTATTTTAACTGTTTGATGAGCAGGGATGCTGACATCAACTGCCAATATGCCCTCAGAGTTCTCCTTTCTCTCTGAGCTTAACTCTAACCCTCACATCAGGATTTTCCTAACAGCTTATTGCTCTCTGTTGCAATGCGAAGGATGTTAGGGTGAGTTAGCAGGTTTACAGACAACCTGTTGTTGGAAGAGATCTTAAATGCTGGAACTGGTTTGCTGTTGTAGAGCATCATAGCTGCCTGGATTTTTGGATTCTCCTTGTTAGCATGGTTCTAGGCAGTGGCCATTTGCCACTTTACCAGTTATTATGAGAAAGGGAGAGAACTTCTTAGGACTGCAGGATGACCAGAGGATGCAGGAACATTTCAGAGTACAGAGTACAGTGAGAGGTTATTGTTTCAGCAAAATTGATTAGGAAGGAAGCTGTATTGCAGTCCTGCCTGACTAGGAGGATCCTCGCACGAGTGGCTGGGCTCAGCCCAGGTCAGCCCTGTGGACACTAGGCTGGGTAAGCAAGTGATAACAAAGCACAATTCAGTAGCTCATCATGTGGGACAGGAGCACATAGACCCCCAAGGTTTCCAGTTAAAGCTCTAGCATTTCTGACCCTGGTTCCTTCTGGTAGAATAAGTGATAAATAACACTTTCCACCTTCCGCGAGAGCACATGTTGCTTTTATGGTGAAAGAAAGGCTAGGCAATATCTGGAAGAGTTGGAACTACTTGAGGAAAAGAAAAATCCCAAGCTATAACATCATTAGGGTTCTTCATGTTGTGTTTTGCAGCATGGGTTTGTGATAGTAGTCATTGTTACATCAGAAGTGTTAATCAGTTTTAGGATCAAATTCCATTTTGGAGAAGCTCTGGGAGCTGAATTCCAGTGGTGGATGGGGCTAAAATACTCCAAATGTGTTGGTAGTTGCAGTCCAATATATTTTGGGGGAACCAGGTTGGAGAGGGATGGTATAATGAGTGGAAAGATATGTCTTCACTGACAAGCCATTTAATCCAATGAGCTTTCTAAGAGAAGGACCGCTTGATGGCTTCTGTACCACCAGAACAAATTTTAGCACTGACTCTGTTGTGATGGACAAGTAATCACTCCTAGATCATTGTGAGGGCACTGCAGCTTGTCTTGTCCTGCCTTCTTTCACCTGATCTGATGAAGATATTTAACAAGAATGTGCAAACCTGCTACACGGTTTGAAAATGGGTGTAGAATCCCATGGAGTGCTGAGCTTCTTTCTATTACACGTAGTGTAACTTTGCATTAAAACTTTCGGGGAGCAAAGAGCTAAAACCAGATAGTACTAAAGGGAAACTGTACCGAGAACCAGTGTGGTATGGTGGCGAGTGTTGGAGTAGGGACCTGGGGAATTGGGGTTTTAGTTCCTGCTGAACCATGAAGTTCTCTGGGTGACATTGGGCCAGTCACTTACTCTCAGTCAGCTCTCACAGGGCTGCTGTTCTGAGGATAACAAGGAGGCATATCAGCTGCCCTGGGTTTGTCACAGGAAAAAGAAGGCAGGATAAAAAGCAGTTTAACAGCAGCAACATGCGATCCCTTTTCTGGTCTTTTGTCCCTCTCACTTCCTCCCTTGATCATGCTATCTCTCTCTCATCTTGCACTTAAACCAGCAAGAACCCATGGCATGAGGCCCGTTGCAAAGATACTGCCCAACTGAAAAATACACTAAGATGAACCTGCAGGTGCTTCCCTATATGTAAGCTGTACTTGTGAATAAACTTTCTTCTCTGTTTCTTCTCTGTTCTTACCAAAGGCAGAATAAGACTTTAACTGGCTCACATGGAGAGAGCGGCTGCTGTATGGTACCTCTGGCAAACTGTCCTCATATATAGCAGCGTAACACTTCCAGTTCCAGGGATGAGTTCAACCCACAGGAATCTTACTCCAGTGCTAGGTGGGACTGAGGGCAAAAGAAATAAAGGCCAAAAAACAAGGAAACAAAATTACCAGCCTCTTTTAGCTTTAGGAGAGGCAGCTCAAGCCTTTGGAATGTGGGAGTGGAGAGAATGAGCAAACTAGGAAACATGAAGCACTTGGTCACTGGAGAGAGGGCCCAGGAAGGGGGTATGGTTAGGAATGGGGGGTGCCTTATTGGGAACTTTAAGGGTTGGATTTGACCCGTAGGCTTGAAGTGCTGCAGCCCAGTGTAAAGGGAATGTAGTCGAGCAAGGCTGCAGACAGCTCACTTATGTCCATCAGATTCCTAAAGGCAATTTTGCTATCAAGTGGTCATCAGTCTTGGTGAAATAATACCTGCCTGCTATACTAGGCAGAGGCACTAGAGAACCTATTATTTATTTATTTATTTAAATTTAGAGTTATTGTTTAAATATTTGTTTATTTAAATAAATTTAAATTGATTATTTAAATAAATGAATTTTATTTAAATAAATAAACTTTTCTATACCCTCTCATACTTAGATATCTCAGGACCATTTACAGCCAATTAATACTAAAATAGAAGTAAGCATAACAGTTGCCCAGCAACCAATGTTAAAATATAAAACCCACTAAATAAAACAAGTTAACAATTAAAATATTGGGAGAATAAAAAGGTTTTCACCTGATGCCAAAAGGAAAGAAGCGTTGGCTCCAACCTATTGCAAATATATGTTGGTTGCTGGAACGCACGAAAGAATTTCAGGAGAAGATCAGTCTATGCTTCATAGGCTACAGCAAAGCCGTTGACTGTATAGTTCAGGAGAAGCTATGGCTGGTCCTGAAAGAAACGGGCATGCCTCTGTGCTTGACTTTCCTGCATAACTGGCATCAGCACAAGTAGCGACAGGACAAAATGCGGAGAAACAGAATTGTTTCCCATTGTCAAAGATGTCAGGCAAGAATGCATTTTATCTCCCTGTGTTGTGAGCTGGGGTCTTCCTCCCATGTAAATACGCTACTCTGGAACTCCTTTTTCCAAATAATTTATTGTTACAAGCCTTTGAGTTCACCCAGAGTGAAACATTGATCCCTCTTTAACATCAATCAGTCCCTTGAGTTTTGAGAACCCCTTCGGCATCTTGCTCCAGAAAGTGGGGTGACGTGAAATCATGCTCAGCTGTGTTCTTCCTGTTTTTCAACCAATTCAACTTCCCCCTGGTGCTGGCACCTGGTGACCAGCACCACCTCTTTTCGGGGAGGGACTTCTATATCTGACAAACTACTGAGCTCTCTGTCCCCACTTCCTTGCTTCGAGGCATGTGCAGCTACTCCTTGCTCCACCCCCTTCCCATGCATTGGTAGACAGGAGCTCTCGCCAACCCCTCCTCCTCTTTGCCTATCTCCTTATTCTCTCGGGTTGATCAACCTGAGTTGTCCTCTGCTCTAACTGCCCAGTCCACCCTCTTCTATCTTCTCAGACATTCCCTGGCCTTGATCTCTTGCTTGGACATGCTGAGATTCCACAACAATCTCATCCTCACTCTCTGAGCTTGAGTTCCCACCAAACTGGGCAGCTGCTCATGCACACACGGTCACCTTAGTATGGTGTGCACCAACCACAGTCTGTTCAATCTGCACACAGAACATATCATAAAGAAATTGGGATTAGAATCATAGGAAGAAGTTAAAATTTGCAGAAGGAACGTCACTAATTTAAGATATGCAAATAATACCATACTACTGGCAGAAAGCAGCAATGACTTGAGATGATTCCTGATAAAAGTGAAAGAAGAAGGTAAAAAAGCAGGACTGCAGCTGAATATTAAGAAAACAAAAATCATGTCCACAGAAGAATTACAAACTTTATTGTTAATAATGATAAAAAACGAAATTGTGAGAGATTTCATATATCTCAGTCATTAATTTAAAAAGAGACTGCAAGTTTGTAAGTCATCCAGAGACTCATAGTGATTGGGCAGGTTAGAAATATCCCAAATAAATAAATAAATAAATAAAGTAAGTAAGTAAGTAAGTAAGTTAAGAAATTTAAAGAAGACTCCAAACCACTGTGTACCCAGTCACCATCCATGAGTGTGAAAGCTGGAGAGTGAGGGAAACTGACAGGAAGAAAAATGATGCTTTTGAAACCAAAAGAAAGACAAATAAGCCTGTTCTAGATCAAATCAAGTCAGTGCTTTCTCTGGAAGCAAAAACAGCTGAACTGAGGCTGCCATACTTTGGGCTCATCGTGATAAGACAAAACTCCCTGGAGAAGACAGTCGTGTTAGGGAAAGTCAAAGGCAGAAGACAAAGGGGAGGTCAAATATGAGAGAGATTGCATCCATAAAGGAAGCCACAGCCTTGAACTTGGGAAAGCTGAATGGAGCCATCACGGACAAGACATTTCGAAGGGCTTTCATTCATAGAGCTGCTATAAGTTGAAGATGACTTGATGGCACATAACAACAGAACAACAACTAAGAAACCAGGACATCCAGGTTATAGACGACAAATCATCCTGAAAGACAGACTATCCCATGTATGATGCTATTATAACTACTTCTAAGCACGCAAGTGTAGCTAAGCCTAGTCTTGTGTGACGTTTATGTACTGCCAACTGCGTGCTATGAGCATTTCTAGGATCAGAGTCCGAATTGATGATGACAAGTGGGTGCCTTCTGTGCCCCTGCAACAAACACACATTTAAGTGTAACACACCAAGGCAGATGATGTCCTGCCAGGATTTCCCCCTTTAATTAAAGTAACAAGAGTTATGAAATTCTTCCCTTTATATTAAGCTCTTATTCCTGTGGAGAAATTTCTATTTGTTTTTATCTCATTTGAGCTTCAAGGTTAATCTTGGTTTAAGAATTTTGCTCACTGTGACAGCAAACTCATTGTGCTCCATTCTGATCTCTCTCTCTCAATCTCACTCTCTTTCTCTCTCGGTGTGCTTGTGTGAGTGTGTGTCCCTGTGTCATGCTGTGTCCAAATGCTACTAGCTGGGGGAATTCTCTGTATGCTTGTCATTCCTACAGACAGTATGAAAATGGTACCTCAGTAAATGCACAGAAACAGGGTTTTTTTCTTCTTCTTCTTCTCTAAAAAGGACATAAATTTCCCCTTTCAAAACCAATAGAGGACCAGTATCATAGTTTCACGAATGGAGTCTTCAGGACAATGGCTTATTTTACACCAAGACGGAATTAGATGTTTGATTTGTACCCTATGATCTTTCGTAGTTACAAGTCCAAGCCCTTTAAATAATCATGGTTTAGCCATGTGTGGGGGTGCAAGTGCAGATGTGATGTACAGATTGCATTGCCTTTCTCCCCTCCCAAATGGGACTTCTGGTTTGTGCAAGCTGCCTACAAGATGGGAAGATATGATACACCAAAAATGCTGCATAAGGAAAAGAACAAATGGGCTTATTTCAACTACAGCATGTGGAGGTGCTGGAGGATGATCATCCCAACCAGGCTCAGACATGAACTTGAGGGTCTCATTAAATCCCACCTCAAAATCAAGTGAACTTTACAAACCCCCAAGTTTTCCTTCATCTGGGGGAGGAACATTCAAGCTGGAGAAGAATTCCTAGCTTTTATGTTGCCTTTTCCATCCTACAAAGGCTATTTCTCAAGCTTTCCTTCTCCCCTTCCTGTTAGTCATGGTACAGGAGTGGCAAAGGCAGATAACGTCTATGCCAGGTGTCTTCAACATTATTGGTTCAATGACACTTCTGGAATGTTGGGAGATTGATGTGTATGCGCTCATAAAATGGAGGAGGCTGTTGACCAGTCATGAAATGTCCATCATGGTGGCCATGGTCATTGGAAAGCATTCATTTCCCAGGAGGCACTTGAGTGAGACTAAAACAAAAGCAATTTGCCCAGGAAGCTAATAGAAGGCAGAGGTGATGTCTGTGTTCCAAAACACAAAGCAGTCTTCTGAACCAAAATATAGGTGCTGGAGAACAGCTTCGGTGGCCTTCAGAAGCATTTGGATTGCAGCTCCCAGAATTCCCATCCAACAGGGCCATTGGCTGAGAATTCTGGGTGTTGCAGTCCAAACATGCCTGGAAGGCACAAGATTGGGGAAGCCTGTTGTAGAACACTGGCATTGCACGTTGTAGAATGCCAGGTTCCCCAGTTTTTTTCAATGTGTTTTAAAAGAATTTTAAGAAACAAAATAAAGATAAGGAGGAGCAGGGATGCTTATAACATGTGGCAATATGTTAGAGAACTGTCCAGTTCCTTTTCTTCTTTCCATTGCTTTGTTGTGCTTGCCAACAGGGGTATGAAGGAGCTGTAATTCTCCCATTCTTTCCAGCAACTGCAGGAGCCTTTGTGAAAACTGTATCTCCAATGCTTCACTGTAGCCCTTCATGCTGTTAATAAGAGAGATGAGGGGGGAAACCTGTGCCAGTCTCCTCTTTGTGCCCTTCTTTATACTTGCCTTCTCCACTGTCCTCCACCTATGCCTTTGCCACTGCTTACAACATCACTGGATTATGGGGAAGGAATGGAAGGGAACAGAGTGTTGGATTTGGTGGGCAGCAGAGCTGTAGAGACAGGTGAAGGTGAGGGTTTTCCCCACAACTTCTAATCCTCTGTTGGCTCCTAATAGTTCTCTGTGTTTTCCCAGTTCTTACTTGGAGTGTTCCCCCAGCTCTAGAAGCAAGGAACTGGACAGAGCTGAACAATCTTGACTTACTGGCTCGTATGGATTGGCAGTTTGCCACCAGCAAAAGTTGCATGTTGCTGCACTCTCTTTAAATGTGAACTGAAGCACTGGAAGTTGGTTTGCATGATCACTGTTGTGATGTAGGCAGGCATTTTGTATATTCAATCTCCAGTAGGGGTTGCTGTGGTTTGTTGTCTGGACTCAAGTGGGAGGGGTTGCTTGAGAGTTCATTTGAGTTCGTTTGAGCGCTCTTTAACTGTTCTGCAACTTCCACCTAGGTTCAAACCATACGACAAGCCACAACTTGGGCTCGGAGAGTCATCCGGTGCCTATGGCTGCCACAGCTTCTTCTGCTTTAAATAAGGCATGGTGGGCTGTGATGGATGTGTGAACCAGGCCATAGTGACATGTTTAAGATCCAGGTTGTTACGATAGGAAATAGATATAGCAGTGTCCCCAGTCTCTAAGAAAAGTAATGCAAGTTCAGTCTTTCTTCTCCAGAAACATGTTTACCATCAAAGTATGCCATAAGAAGTTATATCATTGGTCCTTCCAGCCCTGACTTGCAACAATTCTCCAGGTTTTTAGAGCAGGCTTTTCCAACCTTACCTGCACATGCCAGTGTTGCAACCTACAACCTTCCCCAGTGGCAGGGAATTAACGGGAAGAGAAAAACATTAGGAAGCAGAGCACAACATTTAATCAGTCAACATGGTGGCTTCATATACCACTAAGAAAAAAAATTAAAAACTGAAACAATGCCTCACTTGAACTATCATGTTCAGAGAAGCAGTAACAGAATTTCACATTGAGTTTGATCACAAGCTTTTAAAATCTCTTCAGTATCTAACTCAGCAGGGCATTGCTGACCTCCAAGTTCTAATTGCACTACTTACCTTCCTTATAACTTTATATTTGGGAACAAAGCTTTCTTAAAGGGGTGATGCTCTAATGAGGGTTATCCTAATGGGACACAACATCACTAAGGCCACTATAGAGTAAGCCCTATACCAGAGAGAAAAGGATAAGGATTCTTTTTTGCCTTTATAATGAGGGTAAAATTCAATGTATCCATTGTATAACCCCATTTAACCATAGAAAATGTTGTTGAGCACCAAAAGATAAAATATAGATCCTATGTTCTTTCTTCCCCCACTTGATCTTTTGTGTTTGATCATAAATGCTTATTGTGAAAAGATGTCTTATACCTCCAAGCTACGCACTGTTTGCTACTCATTAGCAATTTATAAATGATATTTTCTCCCTGGTGACATATCTTTTGATATGATTCTCTAATAATAATATCCACCAATATTAAAATAAGAACATCACCATGTATTGTGATCACCTTCAACCACATTTCCTCACGAAAATTAAATTTTAGCACACCAACTGATATTGTATGCATATATTTGTCTACCATCATTATAAACCTCCTAAGGGTCTCTATAAAATGATAGTTTTTGATTCTTTGCAGTAATTCTACCTAATGCTCCAAAGCAAGAAACTAATTACATGCTGACTTTTCAGTAACTTTGATCTTCCATATACCATACTGCAGTGTTTCTATAGGTAATCATATAATTATAATGCACTAAGTAGGGCAAAATTAGCCATTGAGTTTTTTAAAAATTACATTAGCCAGCTTTATGGGGGAGGGGGGTATGGGACCCTCATTTCATTAAGCTATATTAATCGTTTCTCCAGAAGTTTGCTGTTTAGAAGCAGCAACTATATACATCGAGGATATAAAGTTTCAGACTAAAATCTAATTATATTCACTAATGTTTATAACAAATGTCTCATTTTAACACAAGGAGCTTCATTGGAGGAAACTATGTGAGGAATTCTTCAAAAATATGCTTAAGGAAAGCCAGGGATAAACTACAGAGTTGTTAGGAAATTACAGAGTTTTCTCTAGGGAAGAGCTGAGTCTATAGGAAAAAAAGAAAAGAAAAGAAGACATTACCTCATTTGTATTTTCCCAATGAATTGGTTAGATATTTCCTGCATATACACAAGAACTGAAAACAATCAACGCTTTCAGCTGAAGCCTATTAAGAATGAATGAATGAATTAGGGCATACCAAAAGTTCCTAGATTTCCCTTTGAAAGCTGAGATTTTGACCTATCATTTTGAAAGGCAATGGAGTGAAAACAATAGTTCTGTATATTTTTATGCTATTAAAGGTCTGGGTTGCAGAAGCATATCTCAGAATTTCATGTGCACGTTCCTCCCTGAACCCAGTGTACACTGAGATCAGAGTGTTGATCTACAAGTGCAACCATGTTTAGATGTTTGCATCCATCACATGAAAAGGTCCGATCCTCTGGGAACATTGTTTAAGTGGCTCGTATGTGTCTGTGAAGTCCCACTCAAAATTTTGGATTATACAGTACTCCATGTGCCGTGGAGTGTATGATCATGTAAGAGCCCAGCTTCCCAACTTGTCTGCATGTTGGGTTGTTGCGTGAATTGGTTATTAGCCATGATTATACTCTAAGGTTTTTGAACAGTCTTCCAGTTCTGATCGATAGCTACTCTATATAAATGTTGGCATCAGGAGAGCCTGGTGATTATGCATCTCCTGGGGGGCCCTACTGCCAAGTCCTTGAGCACTGTGTTTAATCCATTCTGCTTATCTTTTGCAGATGTGTACTTATTTTTAATATCTATATCTCATTTTTCCCTGCAAAGATTCCAAGGCATGGGTCCTCAAACTATGGCCCACAGGCCAGATCCGGCCCTCCATGCCCATTTATCTGGCCCGCCATAGAGGTTCTGGACTCGCCGCAGTGGCTTGCTGTGGAGATCGTTTTGGACTCGCTCAGAGAAAACTATCTCTGCACATGCCTGCACACCCCCCCCCCCGCCCCATACCCCGTGCCCATCGCCGGCACCTTTCAACTGACCCCCTGTTGAAAAAGTTTGAGGACCCCTGTTCCAAGGCATAACCCTTCTCCTAATGTTCTGCTCTCAGAACCACCAAGGTTAGGCCAAAAATCAGTGACTAGCCCAAAGCCAGCTTTATGGCTGAGTGAGGACTCAAACCCAGTTGCAGTCCAACGTTTTTACCACCACACCATACTGGCTGTCAGCATTGTCAGACATCATCTGCTTCTTGACAGATTTGGATTTTCTCCCCCTGCCACCCCGCAACCAGCCACACACATCTTCAGAAAAGTAGCTAAAAATCTATTGCAATGTAGAGAATTTTGCTGGTATGAATTTTTTTGCATATTTTTCTTAGTTTACTAGAAAATGGTCATATTATGCACATACACAATTACTGCTACACAGTAGAAGCTGAAGACAGATCAAGGTGTATAGTTTTTCTGATATTTTATTGTATTTTTATCATCTGTTTTTATGAACTCAGAAAGTTGTAGCTGTGGGGGTGGTATACAGAGAAAATGAAAAGAAAGAATGAATAAAAATACATTACGGCATTTTATAGCAACATTGTACAACCAAACTTGTATAATATTTCAGAAGGTGAAAAAAACCTAGCTAAGAACTCTGAAGAATGTGCATGACTTGGAAGAGCAGGATTCTGAAGATTCCACAAGTTGGCATCATAGAGATCCAATGCCATTTCAGACCCTTGAATGTTAATCTGATCTCCTGGGTCCCCTGACACTGCCTCCTTGCTATTGCTGGCTGTTTACCGTTCCACTCCAAATGCAAAATGCAAGGAAAAGCAGCCTCTGTATGCCTTGCTCTCCTCCTCCGACCATTGGTGTGGACTGGGGACTGAGAAGCAAGCAAAACAGCAGCTGCAGCAGCAGCAGCTGGAGAGATGAGCACACATTGGCAACACTCAGGGAAAGAAACTTTGCATAAGTCCTTCTCCACAACACCCAAATCTGGAACTATTGCTACTCTATAGCTTTACCTCGTGGTGGTGAGGGGAGGGGCGAGTCTACACTAGAGTCCCTTCCATTTATCAAGAAGTGCTGCTGTGATATTTCGGCAAAATGTTGGCGTATATGCTAATAAAGACAGTGCAGTTTCCACTGTGTTGAAAATGTGATCTTGTGTCACACAGAAATGCAATTGCAGGAGAAAGTAGGCATTACAATTCTTGTAAAAAATCTCTAATGAAGATTGCCCCCTTCCCTTTTCCCTGTACAGTAAGCATAGATGAGATGAGGATAACTTGCCTACTCTGTAAACAGTGAAGAATATAAATTTTTCCTGATGACCAAACAACAAGGCCAGTTCTTCAGGATTCTATTGGGGAGAACCAAAAAGGTCAAAAATATAAAATAAACCTTTGTCAAGAAGGTCAGAATTTGTAAAGATAAGCCTGGAGACAGATGTTTTGACACCAAATGTCCTAAAAGGAAGTGTAGGTCAAAATAACCATGTACAAAAGTAAGTGATTGTTTCCTGCTATGACGTTTTTTGTTACAAATCATTACAAAAAAGCTAAATGTACAAATCCACTGTACGTGATGATTGTGGCAGCTGGTCCTGACTGGAGACAGGGTCACTTTACATTGCTAATGAGCACCTACAATAAAGAGTCTTTTAAAGATATGACTTGCTGGAGTTGAGAGTCTCTCTCATGGTCAGACAGTGAACAAGGGGTACTTTTTTGCCCTCGACAACAGTAACATTGTTATATGAAGATAGTTTTGTTTGGTGTCTGTAAGGATGGAAGGTGAATAACATCATCATCATCATCAACAACAACAACTGTTGACAACAGCTAGCCTACTTTTCTTCAATAATATTGGGGTGTCAGCTTTCAATTTCTCAGGGATGGCTTGAAGGGCTGTAACCTGGTCCTGGGTGTGAGGTATAAGTGGGAAGTGAGGCACACACACAGCTTTGGAGACTTCCAGCTTCTTGCTCTGGCCCAGTGAGACTTCTTGAAGTGAGTCTTTCCCAAGGTCAGCTTTTTCAAAACACATTGGACTTTTTTTTTTTAATGGTGTTCAGGAATAGGTTATCATTTTAGCTCTAATGTATATTAGGGTGCCCTTCTTAATGGAAATGAATTAAGAGCACCCTCTTTATTTAAGGGCTCCACTACTTGGTTCGAACTCACTTCTGTGAGGCGCAGTTTTCAATACCACCCAGAGAAAAAGCAGTGATTGAATTAGATAAAACGACTGAGTGTTGTTCCATGCAGGGTTATTTTTGAACTGAAACAATTAGGGGAAACATTTTTTTAACATTTCTGTTTCTTTTTTGCTTTATTGGAATGTCTCAGAAGAGAATCTCAAATGTTATTTATCTGAAAGTAAACTCAACGAGACTGATTGAGTTCAGCCAGGTTCACTCCAAATAATATGCTGTAGAGCCTGTGAAATGATTTGGAGAAAAGAAGTTGGAGCAGAAACTATTTCATGCAACTCTTTCTCCTTGAATGAATGGGTTTTGAATTTCATGAATGCTGGGTTGAGTAACTCTTCCTCCCCAGTCCAAGCTTCCATGCCACTGTTGTCTCTAAGTTTGCACATGGAATCTCCCCATCTAGATAGAAATTACGCTTCTGCAAGTTGCACCCCTATTTTGACTGAGATGTGTACATGCAAGTAGAAGGGATTTCAGGGACAATGAATCTGAGTCAACACGCGTGCTGGCACTCTTCTCAGGCAGAGTCCTTGCAGGAACCATTGGGCAGTGTGGCGGCCAGACAGAATTCCCACCCGTGCTCCCCCTAGGCCTCCTCTGCCAGTTGGGCTAATAGGAGGCTGAATGACTGCCCATGCAGCAGTAAATAGAAATATGATGTTGACAAGGGTACACGGGGCAGGAAGAAACACTTTCTTCCATATTCCATAGGATGAGGCTACAGCTTATTTCAGACTGGCTCTTTGTGAGTATTGCATTAGTGGGATATAATAACCATACCTCAGTTTGAGTGCCATGAATTTCCTTTTGAATGAGTCAGAGCTATGGAAAGGAAACATCATGTTGTTTGTGAAATAGGGCTTTACCTTTACCACATCCCATATGTGTGCCTTTGTTTGCCTAATAATATTCAAAGCCACAGAAAATCTGAGCCACACATTCACTTTAAAGCTGAACAAACAAAAAAATTGTTTTGACTTATCATCAATCATGTCATGTGATCACAGGGCATATTGTGTGCAAATAGCGCTTGTTTTATCTGGAGTTTCAACCTTTAAAAAATTCAAAACAGTAAAGTTGTTTATTTGACCTGGGGCTTGACCCTCCAACTTTAGCGCTGCATTCTGACAAAGCAGTAGAAGGAAAACACATTTTGCTTTTTAACTCTTGCGGCATGAAGGAAACCTAGTTTCCCGGGAGACTTTTGACATATTCCTTACATTTGTAATTTAACAATAGGAACTTTTATTTCATATTTTGTTTTTACAGAGACGAGAGGAAGAAAAAGTGTTTACTCGGTGCGATGCATGGCCGTAACTCTCTCATTATGAGAAACTGCAGACACAGTATGTGCATTTAGCTCTGGGAATTGCATCACTTAAGGGCCCTGTGGTTAGACAGATGAAGCCAGACAGACAATAAGAAATAACAGTTGGAAAGCCCTGCACATAAAATGTTTTCACAGATCCTATTAACAAATCATCCACCTTTGTGAACATATTTTTTGTGCATGAATCCGAACATTTTGGTAGAATCTTTTGTTGTCTGTATTTTTCTAATTGTGTGATTTTACTCCTTCCAGTTTATTACTAATGGAAATAAGTAAACTTGGGGGTGGGCAAGAGGCACCTCTGCAGATGTTGGTGGACTCCAACTCCCATCACTGCTCAGCATTGGTTAAGCTGGTCAAGACTATTGGGAGTTGCAACAGCTGAAAGGTTATATATTCTTCAGCACTGGTTTAACTGGCTCAGGGATGAGGATCCTCTGCTGGCCCTCTGGGTCTCCTTAGATGGTCATGCATCTTTCTATGTCGTGAGAAGAGCTGGCTAGAGCCAGGGGTCAGACTAGATGGCCCGGGAGACCCCTTCTGACGTGCTCTGTTTCTATGTTTCTATGGTCCCTGATCTTTTTTGTAATCAATCATCTGCTGTCTTCCCAGCTTCTGTTTTTAAAAAAAATTCTGAAAGTTTGACATATCTCCTCTAAGACTTAAGAGGCATTAAGAACTTTAAGAGGCAGAATGCTTCAATATGCTAGTCTTATTCTGTATTTTTAGGGGCAGGAGGGGGTATTTTTTGGCTCTGTTCCTGTTGCCTTTGTCATCACCCATCACTGGAATGGTACCCCAAGAGATTCTCCAAAATTGAATGTAGTCCTTTTGTTTGGAAGATGTCCCCGCCACTGAGAAAGACGCCACAAGGGTTGCATGAGTATTCCAAGCCGTACACATCTTTCCCGCAACTACTAATAAAGAAATATGTCACACATGCAGTATTTGCCCTGCCCTCTGCTGGTTCCCACTAGTCAGCATTTATTGCTTGTGAAAGAAGGAAACTTGCAGGGGAGGCCTAGGAGGAGACGCGTCAGTCTGCCCGGCAGCCACTCCCTCCCCGTGCCTGTCCCTGCACTGGGCACACACGAGAAGGGTCTTGGCGTACCTGTGTCGAATGGTCAACTTACCGGTGACTTGTACTCGCGCATCCACATCTCACTCCAAATATGGAAGCAAGTTGCTTAAAAGTAATCTTTATCTAGAAGGGAATGTTCCACATGCCAATATTTTTATGCGTTGCATTTTTATTTTGTCCATCCTTCGAGGTGCTCAGGGCAGTGGAGAAGGCCTTCCCCTTCCGTTTTCTCTGTACAGCAATCCGGTGAGGGACGCTAGTAGAGAGATGGGCTGATAGAAGCTCATTTGGTGAGATCCAGTGGGAGAATTCGGATGCTCAGCAGCAGTGCTTCATGGCACACTATAAGATCACCTCCCACCCCACCCTCGCTCTGGCACTTGAACCATAAAACCGTGTAAATCTCAAAAATCTATTGGTGCAAGTTATACTCCTGTGCAACGATTAGGGCAGCTATTTCTTTTTTAAAAGATGTTAATACTTCTACTAATAATTTTTCATGACTGTGGGAGCTGGATTCATGCCCCACTCCCATTTTCATGCCAAACAGCAGACTGTATTTTAGCTGTTTTGAAAGGGCTCTATCTTCCCAGCCGTGGCTTGCTCCAACTGGAGACAGTGGATTTACTTTTACTGAATAGCCATTCAGTATTTTTGTCATCACTGATTCAGGCTTATCTCTGGCATTAGGAACTTTGGATACACTATAAATGAACGTTAGCATTTATGGGAGCTTAATAACAGCAGCCTGCAGGCATAACTCCAGAGGGGGTGGTGTGTGTGTGTATTCACTGTTGCAAGATTATTTTTCCCATTCATAATTACATTGTTTAGGCTCTCAAGATAGCTTATCTGCAATTGGTCTGTCTGATCATCTGTCTGTCCACCTGTCCATCCTAGAATTACCTTTAAACTGAAAGTTTAAACTGTACTGTACCCAGTAAGTTGTGAGCCATAGAGCAAACTAAAGAACGCATTGATCTTAAAAAACTGAGAAGCATTATATTTGGATGTGAATTGAAGTGGTTGTAATCATAGACCTTGTGCAATTCGATGGGGCTTGTAGATGCTAAGGGGAGGTGGACCTCAAATGAGCATTCGTATTGCTATACAGCTGAACATATGTCATGCAGACGCAAATCAAATTGCTAGGCCCCATTGCCCTCTAAATCCAACAGATCCTCCTCTCAGAGGAGATGCTACACTTGATTTCTTTCATTTCTTCTAGAAATCAGACATTTTGCTATTCATGTCATAAGGGTAGGTTAGATGAGAACCAGGATGACAAAGTCCCCTTCATTCTGTCTTCCCTGCAGTTTGGTATGCAGCTAATTGTATCTGGATGAATAATTCTAATAAAGCGGTGACCTTTAATGCCAACTGTTGGTTTTAATTTTAATTCATAGGCAGTCACCCCAGTGTGAGCTCTTCTTGGACGTGAGCAGTAGAAAGGCCACTGTGAATATTTACATTTACACACACATAACTGGCACACACATAGACACAAAACAAATACAGGCACAAGGAGATATCCCATGGGGAGAACGTCTTATATTGTAGATCTTTTAAAAGGGAATAGCACATTGCTGTCTTTGGAATAAAATTGTATCCATTCCTAAGAATCAAAGAGGAGTCAAAGGGATAAAAAAGGCATTCATAACTAGAAAGCAGCCCCCACAGCTCATGAATAGACTAATTATGTGACAGCCCCACAGGCAAATGCAAAGTTACCAACACAATTGCCTTTGGAACTCGCAGAGGGGTCAGACACTACCCTTGGAATATTATCTTCTGTGGAAGAACACCTGGGCCCTGTACTTAACAGGGCTATTCAAAAAACATAACAAGGGGCAAATAGGAGGTGGTAACAGCTGTTCAAAGCACATGGAAACTTGCCACAGAGATTATTTTGAAGGCTTGTATCACCAAGGGTTTTTTCCTTTTCTTTATAAGAATCTATTTACAGAGGACTCCCTCTTTCTTTCTTTCTTTCTTTCTTTCTTTCTTTCTTTCTTTCTTTCTTAAGGTTTTGGGCAAAGTTGCTTATATGAGAAGCTATTACCATTGACTGTAGTGATTAAAGCTGCTAGTTATACCATTCAGGTTTCAGTATCACTGATACATTTTGGAACAAAGAATGAATTACTGTTGAAGGGTACCTTTCCTGTATTGCTTCTGTGCTGTATGAAGCACTGTTGCAAGATGTCCCCTTCTTTCACTACTCCAGTAACATAAAAAGATGTATGCCATTTGGGAGGCTTCCATAATGTAGTTACTTCCTCTGCCAGAATTAAAGGAGCCAAGACTCACAGGGATGCCAATGTCATCTGTCACCATCCCACAAAATTCCCTGTTCCTTCTAAACTTAGCTACAATCCTCATAGTAACTGGGTTTAAACAACAGTGAGTGTTGCTGTTGTTGCTGTTGATATGTGGGTTATCATGTTTTCTGAACCAGCTAATAACCAACCATGCTGAACAACACATAACCCAGCAACAAGCCATGAGTTCTCTTCATGCTGTTCTTGGGTAACAAGCCATGGTTTCTTAGTGCATCTGGGTTTAGGCAACTTCATAACCCGTGTTACAACATCAACTCACATTTCAATGAAACACACACTCAGTGCATTCCCAGTGCTTGAGTGCAGGTTATTCTGTTGTTTGAACCCAGCCAGTAGCTGGGTTGGGGAAAATTAATTTTCCCAACACCGATATATTGCTTGCTATTGGAATACAAAGTGTTTTGATGTGGCTTGGTCTTTAAAGGGCAGTTTAAACCCATCACTTTCAAAAAAAGGCCTGCTCCTGGTGAAGGTGGAACCACTAGAATGAATTCTGCTGTCTAGTTCAGGCTGGCATGTACAGGCCTTTCTGAGAGCTTTTGGCTTTGGCCTGCTGCTGTTGGTGCAGCTACATCCCGGTTCCTTGGTGGGTTGGACACTTCACAGAGATGAGAGAAAAACTAGATTTTTTCAAAGCGGAGCTTCTCTGAATTGGCAAAATATGGCATTTCTGAAAGACTCATGGCAGGTCTGTCATATTTGGAAGCATGGATGAGAAGTCAATGTTCCACCTTGATAGAAATAATAGGAATCAGAACCCACCAAAAGATCTGACTGCTTGGCACATTGTTGATTGGATGCTGCCACATTAGAAACAATGTTCTTTGGGAACACCGATGTCTTGCTAATTTGTGCATAATAAGCCATTATCCTGTTCCATAAATGCTTTTCATACAGGAAGGGAGGGGGCTTTTGCATTTGCTGTGCTAAGATCCATGACTATCATACATTTTTAGAATTTATAATCTAATTCAATTCATGATTAATTTCTCTGAGAATCTGAAGTGATTCAGTATGGGTGGCTTTAACTAAAATAATATTTTGCTAGCTGCTAATGCCCCTATGAGACAGAGCAATACCATTCTGCGTTCATCTTAATTAACCAACATTAACTATCATTAGACTTTTATATGGTACAATGCACATTACTTTATAACATCAACTCAGATCTCATCTAGCTAGATTATAATGCATAATATCAATCATAGCTTTCTCTCAGCTTTCCTATCACCTAGCTTTGATTTTAAAAGTTAAGGTCAATGTTAAGTGTTACACTTCAGCTGAAAAAGGTAAAATCTGTGTTAATTAACAGTGTTAATTAAATGTTAATCAGTTAAATGAAAGCATTTTCCATCCATTTCTCCACTAAATTGTGGTCAGGTAACCTTGCTTACACTGTAAGAGATGTCAGAGAAGTAAGTCATTACCCAGGGGAAGGAAGCTTGTGACAAGTGCTATTGCCAAGATAAAACAAATTGCTTATCTCCTACAAAAGGGACTGTATTAGAGGAGGAGCTGAATGCCCAGATGCACATAAATAGGAAATAACAACGTGTATCACCAGTGAATAGTTTTGCTCACCTGCATAAATGGGCTAGCTTTTCTCCTACAAATCTCTTTCTGTGGCTTATAATATGGTGTATGGACAGCAGACAGCACAGCCAGTTATTACTCAAAATCTCCAGAACCATGCAACAACCCTAAAACTTAAAGGGACCAAAAACAAGGAATGGATGACAATATGAATCCCACAAAAGGGCTGGGTTTAACCATATGCTGCAAATGCCTCCTATCAACATTCTGCACCTAGATGAATTTTCATGCTTGATTTCTTCCTTTATTGGAAACCCACCAAAGCTGGGTTCTTTTTGGCTTGAGCAGTAGGGCTGTGCTGCAGCAGTTACCCTGTAACGTATCTCCATGGGTTTCAAGAAGCCGTGAAGGAGGAATTTCTTGTTTCTCTTTAGAAACAGGGCAGATGTTTCATGCAACACTTATGGAAGGAAAATGCTTTATGGATTATCTAGTGTTCCTGCAGCGACAGAGTCCTATAAATGTAAAAGATATGCAACCAGAACCCATTCTATCTCTTCTTGGGGATGGTTCGCACATGGCTGCTGAACCCCCAATATTTCAGAATTTCATTATGCAATATTTAATGACCTGCAGTTGACTGTGTGAATTGCCTCTACCAAAACATGTTGTGCTTGGAGAGTTACCAAGTGATATGAAAGACCTGTTGGCAATGACAATGAGACTGAGAGACTTGTCCAAGACCGACGGCTAGCCCATTTCGTTGTCTTAGCACACTGACAACACGCAGCTCTATCTCCCAGTGACAACTAAATCAGGAGAGTCTGTGAAAATCCTGGATCAGTGTCTGGACTCAGTGATAGGATGGATGAGGGCGAATAAGTTGAAACTGAATCCTGGTAAGACAGAAGCCTTGTGGATGAGTCATTCCTATGTCTGTGAGTTAGGTTTATACCCTGCTCTGGATGGGATTGCACTCCCTCTGAAAGATTTGGTTTGTATTCTAGGAGTAATTCTAGAGCCATTACTGTCATTGGAGGCTCAAGCGACTTTGGTGGTTGGGGATGTCATCTGCAAGCAATGACTTCTCCTGTACAGGAGTAGCTTGGTCACCATTCAAGACCTAATTACTGCAATGTGCTCTATGTAGGACTGGTCTTAAAGTTCCTATGGAAGTGGGAGCTAGTGAGAATTCAGAAGGTAACAGCAACGAAGTATGTATAAAAACATAAACCACATAAAATAGACTATTTTGGAGTAATAATAATAATAATAATAATAATAATAATAATAATAATAATATACAATTGCAGTAGATTATACAAGGTAAAATAAATGGGAGGAGAAGTGTAGGAAGAAGAAGGAGGTCTTGGCTGAAAAACCTAAAAGAATGGATTGGCCACAATACTTATGATTGTTCAGGGCAGCCATATCTAAAGGCTGTTTAGCCGCAATGAGTTAGAACCTCCTGTGGAAAAAGAACAACTGTAGCAAGCTTGATTAGCGATAATGCTGCTCCAGAGTCACCAGCTAACCTTCAGAGCTGAGTAACAATTTAAGCCAAGGTCCTCCTGGACCAAGACCAAATCAGCCATTACTTCGTAGCCCATTAAAGAGGCTTTCTTCTCAGAGATGGCATGTCATATATAGAAAACCTGATTATGAGGTTGCTCATACTAAGCACACTACTTACTAGGTATGACATGGTTACTGTTCTGCTTCAGAGGGATAGCCACCACTTTCTGAGGAAGTTTTAAAATGTCCTCATAAGAACAGGAGAAGAGGCATGCTAGCTAGTTTCTCTGGTCCAGCATTTTGTTCTCACAGAGGCCAGTGGGAAGCTCACAGACAGAGCATGCCTGCAACAGCACCGTGCTGCTGCTCATGTCCTCCACCAGTGCTGGTGTAGCAAAGGGCTGCACATTCTACAGATCCAGAAATGTCATGCAATGAGTACACGTAGCACAATGTGTTAGTGGTGCTGCAGCCCCACTTCTCAATCCAAAAAGACCCCAGTTCTGGTGGGCTTCCTCTAGAGGAAGAAATCAGGTGTGAACATTCATTCGGCCAATGTTACATTTGGTCTGAGGCAGCCCATATATGAAAGGCTTTGCACCTTTATGGCATCCATGTTGCCATTCCTCTTCCATATTCTTCCAGAAAATATAATCAGAATACATCCATATCCAGAAGGCTTTCCCCCCACATAAACCTTGTACTTTCCATATATTATCCTCTATTGAGCTGGACAGGTTTAACTTTCTAGATTAGTTCAGAACTGGTAACTGCCAGAAAAACGTTGTATCAGTCATCCTGAGTGTTGAATGGCCATGTTGATTATTCTTAATTCTTCAGCCAGTGACTGGGGAATGTAGAGAGTTGTAGGACTTTTTCTGTCTGAGATGCATAGAATTGTGTGTTTAGCAAGCTATTCTAGCAAGTGAGTACAGTGGCCGCTTGAATCTCTGCTTTTAGAATTACTACCTTTTATAGCAACGTGCTAAACAGCCTTGATCTTGTAAGAACACCTACAGTGGTTTAATTAAACAGCTGTCTATAAATAACTGGCTGAGCAGTACTTTATTCAACAGGGCTGACTGAGAGAGCATTTTTCTACACTCTGCTTTCTTAGTTGCCTTGTTTAGAGAATACAAATATGCCCAAGCTTCAGACAATGCAAAAACCAAGACAAAAACCAAAGGGGAAAGACTATAAAAGTGTTATGGCAAGCCAGATCCATAACATAATTAAACCAAAGATCCAGGGTTAAAGCCAGCTCCGTCACACAGACTCTGTTGCTTTGTCTAGTCTCACAGCCAGTCTGTGGAGCTTATTGTCTGACTGAACAGTCAGCAACATGTTGACCAAGGTCCACCTGGGCAGACCATAGGCTGCCACGTCTAACGGAGCATGTGTTACGCACACTTTATTTTTAGCATGTCCTCTGTATGCAGTATCAGTGGAAAGATTTCCTGGTCATGCATAATGGGCAGGAAAGAGGGGCTATGCTGCTTTTCCTCACCCCTGCTTTTGCAAAGCAGCCTTGCTAAACGACTACTTCATAGCAGCTGCATGAAATCGTGTGGCTGTGCAGGGGTGGGAATGGTGTGGAATGAAATGCTGTTCATCCTGGTTGCTTTTGCTCTCCAATTGCACATTTAGCTTCCATTTTAATTCCCAGGCATCTATATTTTCCATTGCCCTTCTGCTTCTTTTTGGGCTGAGTCAGAAAATCCTTTCATTCCAGTTAACCCTTTCATTCTTTTATATTGTTATTTATTTTATATTGTTATTTATTTTATATTGTTATTTTTGTATTTTATTGTATTTTATTTTGTGCTGTGAGCCGCCCCGAGGCTTTGGCAAGGGGCGGCACAGAAATATTTTAATAAATAAATAAATAAAAAGCCCACCACAGGCAGCAACATCTGAGCGCACCTGCCCTCTCCTTCCACCCAGCTTGCTCCCCGCCCTCTGCTGTGCCCTCCAGCCCCAACTGTTCACGAAGGGATGTGATGTCCAGACTGGCCCATGTGTGTAGAATCTAATACATCAGGACCTGCCCCCCCCCCATATCCACGCGGATTGGTTCCAAGCCCCCCGGTGCTTGCCTAAACCACAAATAATAGCGAACACTATGTACTACATGCATTTATTTTTTTTCATAATTTCGTTGGTTCTTACCACAGCATACCTTTCCCTCAGTTCTTACCTTTCCTTATTCAGTTGAGAATCTTCACTTACAGGAAGCACTTTTTGGCTTCCTTTTGCATTTTACTGTACTTTACAACTTCTCTTTCAGGCTGAGGTCCCCCGGTGGAAGCTCTGGTAATTAATCATGTCATTTTGACTGGATTTATGCACATAGGATGCATTTGGTTGAGCATTCCCGACGTGGAATGGACAGCCAAGGCCAGAAAAAGTGGGGCTGGCACTCAGCCATTCATTTTGCCCTTCACACAATGGCCTGGATTGATTGGAGTATCATTTGATCTGGCTCTTCAAACTATGTTCCAGAATGACTCTTTCAAATTATTATTATTATTTTTATTATTTTCAAGTAGTTATGAACAGCTTTCACCTAAAGATTTAAAGTGGTGTACACAAGTAATAAAAACATAAAAATAAATATCAGGGCATAGATTGTATTGTGTCAAAATATGATGAAAGGCTACACTACACAGGGAAGGCTTCCATAAACAGATGGGCCTTCAACATCTGCTTAAAAATAAAAAGTGTTGGCACAAGCCCAAACTCTCTTTAAATTATTGACAAACCATGCCAGCCCATTCAAAAGAGTTTAATAATTCAGGGCCTAATTAAAAGACATTTTGGTAGAATGACCGTTTAGGAATTTCCAAAACGTTTCACCATAGCGCAGAATGCTGTGGTCGGGCCACTCATGTGCCTCCTTTCCAGGCTGCTGTCCAGGAGCTGTTAATGAACAGTTTCAAGGCTCAGATCTTCCATCTGATGATTCTTTATCATTAAACTGGACTTGGGCTGGGAAGCCCTTCAGCTAGGGGATGCCTTCAAAATAGAGGTCAGTCCTCTGGCAACCCTTCAGATAGAGGGTAAGAGAGGCCACCTGACTGCCCCATGTGGTCGGATTTCTTTAGCTGTCTGAATAATTTTGGATGCTCGGGCCTTCACACAGGTGGGCAAACAAATGCAAAATGACTGTGAACCTTCTTAAGAGTTAAGGAACTCTTAAGAATCTAAGACATTAAGAACCATATTCCACAATGGAAGATTTCTCTTTTGTTGGTGTATTTGATGCCCACCCACACCTCCTGCTTCTTTAGCCTCCTTCACCTCACTGGGGCACACACCTGAAATCTTTCAAGTTATCCTTAAAGCTTTTATGCTGGAAAATAAACAAGGCAGGATTTCTTTCTTTCACGAAAAATGCGCCTCAATATTATTCCTGTTTAAGACATCATGGTTTGCTATGTTCATTACAGGACCTCCCACCCCCTTTGGAACAGAAAGAGATGATGCACAGAGAAAAGAATCTGGTTACTTTATTGTAGTGCATCCTCCCCATATCCTCTTACGGGGATTTGCTTTATCTTTAAGCTACATCTGCTATTTTACATGACTGACTATCATTACAGCAGTTCCTATTTTGGAGCTGAAGTGTTTGGAACTTTTGGCTGCTGAGATTATGCTTCTCACTCTGGAGCTGAACAACGGAACTGATGCAAAGAAAAATGTAACCATATGTTAGGCCAATAATCTTAAGTTTCTCTGCAGCGTAGAAAGGGACATCAAACCTAAACGTCAGAAATGTAGAAGGAGGCACATGTCTAAGTGGGCCATCCTTGCATGTTTAGACAGGCAAAAGTCCTGTAACTCCCAGTATATCCCAGCATGGCTCCTCCCAAGGTGGAGGAGGGCTGTGGGACCCTCTTTTATGTCCGCGTGCACGTGTCTGTGCTCTGAATGGGCTTTAATTCTATTCCTATTGAAAGCAGTGAGCCTATTCTTTCCGACATGGGCTCACACGTTCTAGCTAAGAACACCAGCACTGTGTAAGGGGCAGCCACACTATTCTCCTCTCTATATCTTTTTCCACCAATGACCTTGACATAACATCCAACTAACAGTCGCCTTCCTAGGCATAGGATTCATTTATTTATGTAAGAACCTTTTATTATCACTGATCCACCATGTCTTCTGGGTGGATTATAAAAATTAGGCTTCAATAAAATTCAAAAATGTAATCATAGCATATAATCGTCAAAACATATACTAAAATTAATATTTATATAGACAACATAAAACTTTCAAAATCCCACATATAATTCATATAACCGGCCTAAAATTAGCATTAAAAAACTACCCTAAAACCAGCTTGCTGGAAACACATCTAGGAGTAACAGTATATGAAAACTTTGTAACAAGAACCTTGGAATAAGAAAAGGGACACCTTGCACTGAAAATTAAAACAAAACAACAACCAGGCAAGCCTTTCTGAGGAGGACATTCCATTCCTGGTGTGACACCACTGAAAACTCTCTCTTGCTACTAAAGACCCAGTTCATTGAGGGAACATACCTGGGGGAAGTCCCCAGATAAAGATCTTAAGGACAGGGTAGGTATATACAAGAGGATGCAATCCTTGAAGAAATTTATCCCCAAGTTGAATAGGGCTTAATTTAATAGCAGCACTTCCAATTCAATGGAGAAATACCCTAGGAGCCAGAGCAAATGACAGAGCACTGACATGGCATCTGACAGCTCCCATTAATTGTGGACTAGTTGGCATTTCTGGGTCTTTTCTGCTATCTTGGGCTACTTGGAAGAAAGGCAAACGTAACAAATACATTAAAAGTTGGACTGCTGAGTGGATGACAAGTTTCAGCAGATGCTGGGGAAATTCTCTGCCGGTGGCCTTCTTGCTCTATCACTGGGCCTTGGTGTGCTTACCTGGCTGCAGTGGTATAGATGGCTGAACTGGCTGGGTAACAAACGACTTCATCCAAGGTTGCATACTAATCATATGCAACCAAGTACAACTAGAGATGAACTGTTTGGAGTAACAGCATAGCTGCTACGATCTCTGAAATACTTGAGCATAATAGTAAACCCAGACCTGGTAGAGAGGAAAATCATTATTGGTATTTTCTGACTCTATTTTGCCCTTTTCTGTTTTACAGTGGAGTTATCTTTAATGTTTTTGTGTCTGAGAATAAACAATTCAGGGTTTATTTCTTTGATGAAAAATGCGTCTTAGTATTTGGGGCTCAACCCCCAGGTAACTTTGGATGACTGGGTCTTAGTACTTTAAATTTCCCAAGTCATCCTCCCCTATACTAGAACAATGATCCTAGGCTTTTCTTAAGAAATGAAGGGCTGAAGAGCTTGTAAGTAGGTTTATCCAGTGTGGATGGAACGTATTTTGAATTGTGTTCTGGACTTAGCCTTTTCTGAATCTGCCGTATGCGTGGCAGAACAGAAAAGTGTGGAATAAGTAGGGAGAAGCAACATCTTTTCCCCATTCTGCCAACATGACATTGTGATAAATCTGGCAAGTCATTCTGTTCATTATTGAGTAGATGACTAATTACTCCCATCTTCATTCCTAGGAGTTGATCTGGTTTTCCTCTGTCTTGTGACAAGGACCCAACCACCAATGCCTGAGCAGTTAATCTTAGGTGATTAAGTGAGTCTACCATAGGAACACGTTTTCTCACAGAGGCACTCCTGCATATTCGTGTTTCCAGTTTTATTAGACTATGGTTGTCTCATGCCTATTGGCACCATGGTTAATACAGACCTAGAACAGAACTGGGAAGAGTAGTTAACCTGAGAACCTAAACAGGGTCATGTGTCACCCTTCCAAATGGCCTAAGTACACACACCATAATCTTGATGACACCAGTTCAGTTCTAGCTCAGCCATGAACAACTTTGAAAGGCGGTTTTCAGCAACCCTGTGACATGCAGGAAAAGACAACTGACTTTGAAACATGCCCAATTTTTCTGTTTTATTACTTTTCTATTTTTCCCCAGTTGCAATTATAAATCCAAGTTACATGTGACTTTGCAATACAGTTTGTTTCTTTACAAAGTATTTTCTGTAAGGCTACTGCAGTGTTGACCCTAACATTACATTGTCTACAAGTCTACTTAGAAGTAAGTTCCATTGAGTCCAGTGGTGTTTACTTCTAAGAAGTGGGGGCAGGATTGTAGCCTAAACCTATTGGGGAAAGCACATGTTGAATCTTTCTCCTATCATCTTCAGGGTGTGGAGAAATTGCTTTATTCAAGCCAACTGCTGAAGATAGAAAACAGAAAGATCACTTTTCCATTGATGACGCTTGCCCTCGTGGCTTTGGGCCAAAAGGCTGGAGGTTAATTTCACTTCTTTGAAAAGGGCCAGTAACCACAGGTTACCTGCTAGGAGTTATTTGCTTTAATGCATTGATTACTGGGTAAAGTTCTGTGCCATTTGTTTTGCCAGATGTCAGATGTAATCATGGTGGTTTATTCTGACCTTAAGGTCTATCAATCTTATTCTGGAAGGATTAAGTTAGGTTAGAAAAGCACCATCCTTCCAAAATAATTCAAGGATAGGTTTGTTGCTCATCAACCTGTATTTTTTTTGATCTCTATATTCTATCTGTTTTTCCCTAAATAAAGCCATGTAAGTATAATCAGCATTTTAATGAAATGAACTGTACAATTTACATTTGAAGTATTTGAGTACCAGCTTCTGCTTTCTCTCATCTACCTTGTCATCAGGTCTGTTCAACCTTCTATATTCAGTCCTGCCAACTTCTGTCATACCTACTGCCTTGCCATAACCCAGATGACTCTAGAACATTGCATGCCACGCTTTCCGTTACTTTGAAAACACGGTGGCCAGCCTTCCAGGGCGGAATTAATACTGGCATAATGGTGGCTGATCAGTGGGTGGGGAGTGCGCAGGAGTTGGTGTGGTCCCTTAAGACATTTAAATGTGCAGCTATAGTTGGCATAAATGAGCTGGTTTATTTGACTGCCAGAAGCATCATGATAAGAAACAAAGAGAATCCAGATATCCACCAAAGGTTGTTGAGAGATGAAAGTCAGTGCCTCAAATTCCACAAGGAAGCTGTATGGTGAGGCAAATGTATGGAAAGGCATTATACAAACTATAATAAAGTGTTCCATTCCTGAAGCTTTCTCCCAGCCTGAGAGCAAAATATCATTCCCCCAGCACCACCCGGGATATTCCTTTATGTTCCTCTCTCATGCACCCAGCATCCGCTTGTGTCTGAAGAGGTGGAGTGAATAAAAAGATGGTGGGGGTGGTGGATGGTGGGACTATCACAAAGACTTGGGGACAAATCTTCCACTGGTTCTGGAGCAATTCCACATGCAAACTCAGTTCCCCTTAGAAAAGTGAGCTTCTCTGAAGAAAGGACCATTGACTAAAACCTGCTGATATGTTTACAGTCACTTGGAAGGAGAAATGAAACCAAAGAAAGGCAAGAAATGATGATATAAGCTACTAGTCAATCAAGTGAAAAATATACCTATGAGCCTCTCCCATTCTAATATTTGTTTTTTCCCTGTGATGTTTTAATAGCATTCAGCTTGCCCTAAATGAGTTCTCCAGAACGCTTAATTTTCTAATGGCAGAAATGGAACATTCGAGGCAGTTTCATGGCAGAAAAGGGCCGGTGCCAGTGGTGGGAGTTACATTACAACACGTGAGAGAACAGACTGTTTGTTTTTGAAAGGTTTAAAATATTGTTTCTTTATTTTTCCCTCTGACTCTCGAGAAGTCTGGCATTTGACTAATTTACCGTGTGTTTAAGGCTGGTAGCAATATTGGAAAAGAAATACGATAATCACATGCTGCCACAGAGCATTTCTGTACCTTGCTTTCTTTTTCCAGCTCTAGTTTCACATGTGTTCGTTCAATGGAATATTCAATAGACATTTATAGGAAATAAATTGAGAGATGGATGTAAACCATATGGCATCTGGAGGTTTATTTGTAAAGCTCTTGCATCAAAGCTTTCTCCAGATCACACCATATTAGCTATGTTTTTCCAGTCCAGCAGAATAAGGAAGGTAACCACAGACTTCCTTGATGGAAAACACATGAACGCCAGTGCTGATTTTGAATAGCTACCTAGACTAAGTCTTCAAGGAGCATCATTTGAATACTTTTCTTCTGAAAGAGTAAGAAGGATTGTTTGGTCATGCGTCTACCTGTAAAACCAAAGATCTGATCCACCACTGGTTGGTATTCCAAGGAGTCCATTGGTAGATTTTTCTCCTCTATACAGTGCCTGTGATAACCCAACATCTGTTGTGGTGGTGCTTTGATGCTTTTCTCTAGTGTTGTGCCTGGCATAAAATGCAGCCCAATCCATAAAACAGTTAAGCTAAAGTTAGAATGTGGTTGATTTTGTTCCAGGGAAACTGATGGTATATTTATAGCCTGATCCAGTAGGGAGCCGACATTGTTGTATGGTGTGTAGGTATTGGTGTTTGTGATAAGCAGTTAGGATTCTGTTTTATGTTCTCATAGCTCCTGGGATCCAGCAGTTCGAATATTCTTCCACGTAGGTAGGCATGTTCCATTTCCTGTGGCAGCATCAGTTTTACTTATTTATTGAATTTCTATACTGCCTTTCTGAAGCCAACCAAGGTGGCTGACAAAAAACACCCAGAAAACAAAAACAGCAATCGCATAAAACATGGTAGAATATTGCAAACACCTTTAACAAAGAAAATATTAAGAAACAAGTAAAAAAGATGCATCTTGCCCACCTTCCTGATTGTACAGTCTGCAGTCGCACCTCTTAAGATGAATGTGCACCAGTGTGCGCATGTTCCAACACTTGGGAGCAATGCAGGGGAAATCCGTTTCCCATGCGCCCAGCAACTGGACCTCTGCATGTGAGGGTGTCTTCTGCTGAACTCAAAACTGAGTAAGTTCAGATGCTTCCTCGGGCCTTGTTGTGTGCTAAATTTAATAAGCTGGATCCAGACTATGTTTGTCTTGCTTTAGCCCTATTAAAATTACGAGGATAAGTTCCTCTTCAATGTTATTGCAGTGGGACTTGAATAAGACTCAAGCATGACTCGGTCAGGATTCGACCATATATATTTTGATGGGAGGGCGGATCGTGCCCTCAGGGAGCTTGTATGCACATTATGTGGGATGTCCAGAGTGCAGCTATTAGAGCACTTGCAAAGCCTGCTGTCTACTTTGACAGGCTTGGTTAATTGAGAGCCAGTGTGGTGTAGTGGTTATTGATTTATTTAGAAAATTCCTATGCCACCCCATTCGCCGAAGCCTCGGGGTGGCTCACAAATGTATCAATTAAAACATTATACAATAAAAATATAAAACAAGTTAACAATATAAAATAAGTTGCCCTGGCCGAAGAATAAAATAAATAAATAGTATTAACAGTTAAAATGACATTTGAATAAAAAAGTCTTGGCCTGGCGCCAAAAAACAAATAACGACGGCGCCAGGCGGACCTCTCTGGGGAGCGCATTCCATAGATTGGGCGCCACCGCAGAGAAAGCCCTCCTCCGAGTACTCACCCTCCTAATTTCCTTCACGGAGGGTTCCCGGAGAAGGGCCTCTCCCGCAGATCTCGGGGGGGGGGTGCAGGCATATATGGACATAAGCGCTCCTTCAGGTAGCCAGGACCCAAGCCGTTTAGGGCTTTATAGGTCATCACCAACACCTTGAATTGGGCCCGGGCTTCAATGGGAAGCCAGTGAAGCTGACGGAGGACTGGAGTCATGTGAACATAACGCCCAGTCCCCGTCAGCAGCCTGGCAGCTCTATTTTGAACCAACTGAAGTATCCGGACCATCTTCAAGGGTAGCCCCATGTAGAGCGCGTTACAGAAGTCAAGGTGGGAAGTCAAGAGTGTGCCAGGGACTCAGGCGATCTGAGCCAGTTTCGGGCCAGTCACAGACTCTCAGCTCACCCTATCTCACATGGTTGTTGTGGGGATGAGACTGAGAGGCAGAAGAGAATGATGTAAACCACACTGAGCTCTTTAAAAGAGAAAAGCTGGGATATAAATGTAATAAATAAACAAACTAACATTTGCTAGGATAGTACAATCAACCATGTCCTACACTTGAAAAGTTCAAGCACCTTCTTCTCCTTGTGATAGCAATGCTTGCAACGGTTTTGCACCAATGTGCCTGGGTCAGCGGAAGCAGAAGTTGCATATTTAAGAGCATGGGACTGGGACTCAGGCGATCTGGGTTCTAGTCCCCGCTCGGCCATGGAGCCAGCTTTGTGACTTTGGGCCAGTCACAGGCTCTCAGCCCAACCTACCTCCCAGGGTTGTTGTTATGGGGATAAGATGGAGGAGGAGAATGATGTAAGCTGCCTTGAGCCCTTTGTAGGAAAAGGGCAGGCTATAAATCAGAAACAAATATATAGAACAAGTCAGAGTGGTAATGATGGAGCATGGCAGACTTAGAGCAAAGTGTCTCCAAACCCAACCACAGGCCTGAGAAGATGGCAAGAAGAGTGGTGGGATATGAGCGGGCAGTAGGTAGTGCTGTTGTAGAAGCAGTGGCTAATAGTCGAAAGTGAAATCTTGGAAGAAAGTGCACTGGGGAGGTAGCACTACTGATACGGTGGAACTTGAGACCAAAGAACAACTTGGATAATGGTGATACCGAAGCTCAATTGTTGCAGTTGTAATGGGTGGCATTGTTCACTGGGGCACAGACTGAGACTCACCTTCCCTGGGCTTGCACATAATGACAAGAAACTCCCAGTGACAGACTCTGGGGAAAGGAGCTGGCATGGGATGAGCCACCATGTCTTCTTAACCACTCTCATGCCATGCAAGCCATGCCAGCGCCATGAGCAACTGCGGCTGCAGATGACATAGGCTGAATCACACAAATTGTGGTCGCGAGCCAAAGGCTGTGCAGTCGTATGCGCGCTGAAGTTGGCACAGGCAGATCTCCGGATGCCAAAATGAATTTAATTAGTATTTTAAATCATTCTTTGATCAACAAGATCCAATGGCCATGACACACATTTTATTTCTATCTCAAAGGATGCCTTTCCTGCCTGCCTAACTGTACCAAAGTCTGGTTGTATCAGCACATTTGTACACTAACTGGACACAGATTTTTTAACATCTCTGTCCAATCAGGCAAAATATGTTTATGTGTTGCCTTGACTATTTGCTTAGAAGGCTCAATCGCCAATCAAGCAAGCAGCAGGCAAGCAGGAATTAGGACTGTGTTTTTCATATCCTACTATCTGCCCAGTATCAACCTCTTCTCCGCACCCCAACTTTCTTCCCTGAGCCTTGCTGTTTCCTGCTGACATTTTGTAAAGTGGTGCTTTGGCTGGATGGGTAGGTGGTTACACTCTGGACTGGTTTGTCGTCAGACTTCATGTTCTGTTCTATACATGAAATTATTTATTTAAAATATGTATCTGATGCTTACATAAAACATTAAAAGAATAATGACAAAGAAAGGGTCAACTATCCGTAAAAAGCGTATAAAAATCTGAGTAACATTAACAGAAACAACAAAGCTAACTAGAATTAGAAACGGTTAAACACCACCAAAGGCCTTTGTGAATAAATGATTCCTTATTTAATACATAAAAGATACTGAGGAAGTGCCATGCAGGAATGCTTGAGATCATTTCAGATTGGGGGATGCCACAGAGAAGGCCTTGAGAGCTACTTCATTCGACTACTGAAGGTGGGGCACCTGGCCTTAGCTATGATCGCCACTCCCGGGGAGCTCGTACCAAAGAGGCAAACCATCCTGTTTCTGGCCCTTGTCATTTCTGTGCACATGCACTTGTAAGTCCACACTGCCCTGTTTCCGCATTCATCTCTGTTTAGAGAAAATCTGCACAAAACATGCATTTAAATATTCATTTTTTATGTGTTTTTCTTAAGATGATGCCAAGCAGATTGCTTTTGTCCCTAGAGGTTTCAAACACCCTCGCTGAAGCCCTGACTGCCATCACAGTGAACTATGAATATGATTATTTGGTGTAAGGGCCTAGGTGCATTTTAGTTCTAAACTTTCTTTTCAGAATAATGTTCAATTATTCCATTGTTTTATTTTTCTTAAATGTTGTGCAATGTTATGAATGGCCTTCAGCCTGCAGATAAATGATTGACTTATGATTTCCTTTCTAAACATACTGGTTCTCAGAATGTACCCTTCTAAAAGTTTAGCCTCAAAATAAGGCTAAATGAATAATGAATTTTATTTTGAACTGGGAACTGTAATGGAACATTCCAGAAGTGCAAAAGTCAGGGTGTAACTAAGTTTTGATTTGCACAGCAAACCACTGGTACTGATAAGGCAA
Source organism: Varanus komodoensis (assembly GCF_004798865.1). Taxonomy (NCBI): domain Eukaryota; kingdom Metazoa; phylum Chordata; class Lepidosauria; order Squamata; family Varanidae; genus Varanus; species Varanus komodoensis. The sequence continues at coordinate 9,148,187 of NW_025336347.1, forward strand.
GATCATACCAGAAGTGCTGATGTTCCCTGCCAAATTTCATAACTGGTCCTCTTGAAGGTCAAAATTTGTCTATTTGTCATACACGCCTTTGTATTGAGCCTTGACTGATGTCATATGAATTCATGATGAAGTTCGAAATAGTTAGCTTTGAAACATGCATGGTAAAATATTGTAGCATCCCCCCCACCACAACTTTTGTTGTCTAATCACCTAAAGCAGGGGTCCTCAAACTACGGCCAGCGGGCCAGATCCGGCCCTCCATGCCCATTTATCTGGCTTGCCCCAGAGGTTTTGGACTCCCTGCCGCCTGCCTCGCCGCGTGTGCTCGCCTCTGCCTTGCTGGGCGCGTGCCCACCCACCTGCCGCCGCTGCCACCTCACCGGCCCGCGCCCATGGGCACCTCTGCCTCACTGGCCTGCGCCCACCCCCACCGCCTTTCAACCTACCCCCTGTTGAAAAACGTTGAGGACCCCTGACCTAAAGCCTCAAAGACCTTAATGGAGCAGTTTCCTGAACTGCGTCCTTTGTCTCCATTGCAGTCCTGGCTTGGAGAAGAGGACAAGGACTCTGTGCAAGCCGTCTCCCAACTGTCCATCAGGGCCGGAGCATCCTGTGCCGTCTCCCACAGCCAGGCCATGGGAAAACAGCCAATCTGAAGGGGGGCATAACTTGGTGAAGCCTGACTTGGTAATTCCAGATTACACCTCCCAGAATGTGCCTTGCACATATACTTGCATACAGAAAAGGGCCACTTGCAGAGATTTCCTACTAAAGGAGAATTCTTCTCTGAGTGCTCACGGACATATTCATTCCTTTCCAGGTAAATTACGTATTCACTCTGTGCAGGTCAGCCCATCTGTAGATGGAATTCCCAGGGATCAGACTTCTCAAGCTTGCATGCAGGAAAACAGTATCTTGTTCCCAGAAAACGAAGACGCAGGGTAAGGAAGGAAAGATGCTTGCATTTTCTTATGCCTTTTTCTTACGCCTGCAAGAGAAGAAGGGCCACTGTACTGTAGAGCTATCCTCTGCCATCTTCCAACCTTTGGAGTGCTGCCATTTCCCTTTGTCACCTCCGTTACCCAAATTGCACTTTAAGTTCCCTAGAACTTTGATATACTTTTCAAACCGATTCTTAACATTGAAAGAGTCCTTTATAATTAGTGTCCATGTTTAAGTGATATACTTTAAAGCAATCAATCAAGAACCTTTAGTGCTGTATTGGGTGCATGTACAGCTTTTTGTTTAACAAATACATTATTACGAAATGGCACATTCTTAAAGCGAGTAAAAGCTATTGATTCAGGAGAATGAGAAAATTTGTGCTCTCCAGTGTATTTGTTTTAGTAGGAGAAAACAATTGCTTCCTGGATGGGAACAACAAGCCTTACGTCAGAAATCAAATTAAATTGTATTCTCCTGCAGGATGCTTTATAAATCATAATGAAATGCTCCATGAATCTCTCTCTCTTTGTATGTATATGTATATTTATAAAAACGTTCATTTACCTTCCAAAATAAATTTCATTTTTCAATGTCAACCATTTTGTAGCCACTTAGTTCATTTGTAATGATTTTTATATTAAACTTTTATATGAACAGCTCTTTTTATTAAAAAGTCACTATTTAATACTTATTTGTAATTATAATAATTATTAAAATAATAAGTCAAAGTTTCCTTACTGTGGCTTACCTACTGCTGAGTTGAAACTAAAGGACCCGCCTGTCTGAGTTAGTTAAAAGTAGGGTCTGTGATATGGCTTGCCATCAAGATCTACAGAGAAAAGAAAGAGTGCTTGTTATCAAAGGGTAATCACAGCAAGGATTCAGGTTTTACAGTAACTCACACTTCAAACAATTAATAAGTACCTGTGTAGTTAAGTAAAATATGGCAGGGATGGCCCATTGTCAGTTCATAGGTCACATACAGCCTTTGTATCCATCACATTCAACCTCCTTCTGCATTCCAGGTTGGATGTGCAAACCGCTGTTTCCCACCTAGCATGCACCATGGAGAGAGAACATTAGCTGGGATCTGTTACACACACCCAGGGCAGTATCCTACTGTGTGCGCGCGCCTGCAGGGGCCACCACTTGCACAATAGTGCATTGACACTCCTAAGTAGAACCCCGAATGAATGAAAAGGTTTGCTTCCAGAAGGGGAATCCCGCCAGTCAATCCTGATCTGGAAATGAGCATTTCTTTTCTTTCCATGGTTATTCTCCAAAGCTCTGAAGTCCTGCTGCACAAATGGTGAGTCCAGAGTGTCCCTGTTGGATGCTGCCAGTGGAATCCAAAATGTTGTATTGTATCCATAGAAGAGAATATGTCTCATAAGGTATGTGGAGTTGATAGGATTAGTCCAAAAAAACTAAAGAACCATGAATATGGCAGGGTAACTGAATATAGATGAGATAAAGAAATGGGGATGTTCCAAAAATGAGCATTTCTCAACAGCTTTTGAATGATGTCCTTCTGGACAGATTGACTAGAACTGTGCTGCTGTGGTTCCACTCTTACTTAGATGGTGGGTTCCAGGAGAAAGTCCTGGGAATTATTACTCTACATTTGGCAGTTATTTTATGGGGTGCCATGACTGAAAAGACCCTACACTTGGTAGCTGCCTACTTGGTATAGAATACTGTATGATAAATAATAAACAGACAAATATGTTTAACAATAGATTAAGATAAGGCCAGGAGAAAAGAAGAAAACTTGCCCTCCATGTTTAAGGCAGAACCTTGGGAAGAGCTAATTGCAATTTGTAAGGTGAAGCCATGCGACATCAGATTTGTAGGTTTCCTTAAGAGTGTCAATGACCATGCAGGGGTGATGTTAGTCTGTCCCTTCTCAGCCATATTGACTCAAGTGTTTCTATTTTGAACCACAGCTGCCATTTTGAACCACAGCTGCCATTTTGAACCACAGCTGCCATTTTGAACATTTATTTGCCAGGCCCTTTTTTCTTCAAGAAGCACTCTGTGACCAGAGCTTGGCCTTCACATGTTGGCAGGGAAATGGTGTTCTACCCAGTGGACATCCCACCCATCCCAACCAACCAACCAACCAACCAACCAGTATTCCTCCTCATGTGGAAGTCTTGCATGGAGGCACTACCAACTGTGGGCTAGTACACACATAGGGCCGGTTCTCATACTGGCCAAACATGAAGCCAGTGGGGAGCATGGCCAATGCACCTGTTGAAGCACATGCTGAAGCATAGTTGTCAGGCATCACCTGTTTTTATGGTGGGAGCCACTGTGGTGTAATGGTTAAGAGCATGGAACTGGGGCTCAGCCTGGTGTAGTGGTTAAGAGCGTGGTGCTGGGTTCGAGTCCCTGGGTTCGAGTCCCTGCTCAGGCATGAAGCCAGCTGGGTGACTTTGGGCCAATCACACACTCTTAGTCCAACCTACCTCACGGGGTTTTTGTGGTGATAAGACTGAGAGCAGGAGGAGAATTCTGTAAGTTGCTTTGAGTTCATTGGAAGAAAGCAGAATATAAATCTAATAAATAATAAATAACTACCCCTGTACTTACGGTACCTCCCTACCTCTGTGTTCAAGGTCTTCTCAGACGGCTTCCCTGCTGCGACAATAAACAATTCATTCTTCTCTCTGTGCGACTGTAAGTAGAGCCAGTTTGGTGTGGTGGTGAAGAGCACAGGACTGGGGCTCAGGTGATCTGGGTTCTAGGCCCCACTCAGCCATGGAGCTCGTTGGGTAACTTGGGTCCAGAGTTGTTGTTGTGAGGATAAGCTTGAAAGGAGGAGGAGAATGATGGAAGCTGCACTGAGGTCCTTGGAAAAAAAGGCAGAATATACATATAATAGAAATAAATAAAGCAAAGCTGTGGTGAATACAGCTTCCATGTTCAGAGCATGATATCTCTGAGCACCAGGTAGTGACGATAGGGAAAGGGTGCCACCTTCATGTATGGCTTACAAGCTTCCAGAGGCATCTGGATGGCCACTGTTGTAAGCTGAATGATGCCCACGGTAAGAAAATACGTGGGCTAGTTGAGTCTTGGCCTAAAGCAATTCCTATCTTATCATACACACACATGTGCATGCAGTAAGGAGGAGGAAGTCTCCTTACCATGTTTCCCTCATTCTGTTTCAAGCAGTGACATCTGTGATTTTTTTTTTAAAAAAAGGCATCATGTACGCATCATGACTTAGCCTGAAGCATCCAGGGCCTGATTCTTTTGGCATTTGCTAACTGGGGTAGGGCACTCATGGCTGGAGAGCTAGGTGTAGATCTCAGCCTAGTTTCCAATTCCTGCCCAATTCTACCTCTGCTGGAACGTGGTCCCCAACTGACCCATTTACAATGGACCTCGACAGGGAAGAAGTTCTCCCCCTCTGTTCCAACATACATTTTTTATTGCTGCTTGTTTTTCCCAGGAGATGTTATAGAGCTGTGGTCTGCATGGGGGCTCCTCCTGGACCTGCAGAGTTCTTCTCCTGGTTGCTGTCTGCTCTATGCATGAACACCAGTGAAAGGGATAATGTGATATGCATAATGTCGGCGGTGGGGCACATGGCATGGTTCCCCTCCTTGCTTTCTATAATATACTTGCCTTCTTGAACACTAGACTAGGGCTCCGGGCTTATCAGTCTTCTGTGAGAACACAGGTTATATGGAGAAGCAATTCTCTATGTGAACCTGGTCCGAAGTAATGCAGCCCAGCACACAGCAAGACCTAGGTCTATCTCACTGAATTGCTATGAGGCCAGCACAGCACTCTGAATTCCCTGCGGAGAGAGGGTTGAATTCACCTATAAATATATATAGATAGTCTGGAAAGTTAATATAACAAAATATCTGTGAAATTCAGATCTGGAATTCACAATGCCAAATACTTAAGACACTTGAAAAAAGTCTGCACATGGAATTTTGGATGAAGTTCTTTCCTTAAAACGCTCATCATTAATTTATCCCCTCTATTAATATACAAACCAGCTTTGTAGAAGAAGAATATGCAAGACGGCTTGTATGGAATACAACAAATACCTCTCGCAAAGTTCAGAGGAAATAACAGGTATGCCAGAAACATCACTTTCAAAATATGCAGCTCACTTCTGGAAACTATTAAAACCCAAATAAACAAAAGAGATTATACTTCAAAGAAATGTCAACAGTTTTTCCTACTCTGAGAACAGAGCAGTTTTCTCTACTTCAGTCCACAGCCACATCTGGAAGGGGCTTTATACATTCTAAACAGCAAGATGTATTTATTATCTTTATGGAAAATAAATGACCAATAGATTTTATGAGAGTCCCAAAAGAAGGCTAAATTCACATCCTGCTTTTGTACATACTACTCTAGTAACAACAAATAGTTTGTGGGGGAAAATGTTTTTAAAAGTCCAAGTTATTGAAAGGGAGTGATTTTTGGTGAACACAATTCCTCTGAATACACTGTACCTGCCTAGGTCTTGATATGCCCATTCTTAGCATGGGGTGTACCAACCCATGTGGTAACAAAAGCTGATATTCTACAGTGTGACAAAAGCTGATGATCTGCTGAAGTTAAAGGGACTTTATGGCACAATTCTGAAATGCTGGTAAAAACTATAGGATCCCAGTGGACAAAGAATAGATCTAGTGCTTCCTTTACCCCACAGTTGCATTTAGACATGACTGTGCAGGGCACCTAGTGATGAGGGCAGTGTGGTGCCATGTGTCCTTCCTGTGCATTCTGGCCATTTCCGATGTTCAGGCCACGTGGCGGGAACTGGCTGGTGCAGCTCATGCATATGACACCATATGAAGCCTTACCAGCACTCCCTCTTCCAGAAGTGTGTTCAGAGTCGGAACAGAGGCTTGGCTGGAATACTGGGGAATGGGGTGACCACCTTCATGTTGCCCAGAAGGAAGTGCACCACCAGAAAGAATGGGCATATGCAAATTCATGTCTGCATGTGCCAATGCAGAAATCATTCAAACAGAGCACATTTCAACACAGTGGGAAATACTATTACCAGGTGTCTTGTGTGCTTGCTCAGTCTGCTGTCCAGGTACTTGCTGTTGATGGGCCACCGTGGTGCATTTTCCCTGCACTTCCTCCTTAGGATTCTTAACCTGTAAGCCAGACAGGACAGGTCTTCAAAAAATGCCTCCTTCAAATAGAGGACTGTGCTCTGCTAAGCAGCTTGCGCAGCTGCCTTTGGGAAGGTCATACACTTTACCCAGTACTGTACAAGTGTGGTGGGAACAAACATGCCCTGACACTCCATTTTACCCCAGAATGAGGTGTGAGCCAATCTTACATTCAAGGCAATACCACATGGGCAGAGCCTATCACAATTTCTATTCAACTAATACTATTTTTAAAGTAATGCTTCAGATTTCTCTCTATGTGGAAGGTAACTAGATTTACAGCATGATTTCAGATGCAAAAATATTGCAACAACTTAGAGTTAAAAGCTTTCCTTATGTTCTAATTGAGATCAGGTTTTCTTGGTAGCTTGGTTTTGTCTGTTTAGGTGGTCCCAATGCCCAGTTTACAATTCATTTAAGATCCTGCATTCATTGCAGCCAGAGTCTGCACAGTTTGTTAATTTGATTTGAGTTTATGATTAACCAGCAGTAGCAACTTTGCCTGCAAAGGTTTGTGCCAAGGAAAATGATATCTTTGGTGACTTATCAAGTACCAAAATGTGGACAACAGATTCCCACCCACCATTTTGCCACAATACTATTTTTAACTGGCAACAGTAGTTTAAAAGATAGAAAAAACAAAGGAGTCAAAGCGGTTTAATAAAAAAGACAACGACAAGGTGCAAACTTTGGAAAATGATCCAAAAGCTTTTAAAAAGTAATTATTTTACAATATATTTAGAATATATTAGAATTGGACCAAAAGACAGTTTAAGCACTAAGTGTACACTAAGGCCAATGTAATGAAAGAGTATAAAGAAAATAAATCATATCGGGACTGCTGCGGGATAAGAAAGCAATCTGCGCCTGTTTATTTATAAATGGGTAACAAGTAGATTCTTTCACACTAAATAAACTAGACAGTAATTATAAACACAGATTGGTTAAATTCCCTCCAACCTATCAAAGGAAATGAGTTCCTTTATTTTCCAAACATTGTCATTTGTTTATGAAGCTTCTTTGGGGCTTGATTTCATTAAAAACAATATGAAGTCGACATCTGAATTTTCTCCTGCTCTCCTTTCCCCCCAACAATACAAATCTTGTTAAGCACATCCAGGATCCAAATTTGCTGGCAACTTAAGGGCATGTTTAAAAAGAAGTGCAGAGGAAATGGCCTCATATTTTATTCTCGCTATTATTGATATATATATAAAACACTGTGCAAAGGAACAGGATCCACCGCCAGCTGCCAGTTTCATCCAATTAGTTGATTACCTGTATCCTCTGAGGTGAACACAGTGTATTATTGCATTCTGAAAGGTGTTCATGTGAGGGCAGGGGAAGAAAAGATCAGAAGAAACTTGGTTACAATTTAAATTATAAACATAGGCACCATAATGCCATTAGCCTTTATCAGTAAAGTAAAACTGAGTTGCTCATTAAAGCAAATGGCTTTATTAAAAAGGGTGATGCTGTTGCTCATATTAGCTCGCGCTTCATATCAGATTTCAACAAACTTTAGCACAGCAGACACTATTAAAACATCATTATTAGAGCTGTCATGCTTGGATAACTTGAGCTACAGTGAACTTCATGTATTTTCCTGAAAGAAAGCAGGAAAAAAAATCCCGCAACTTGGATGTGCAGAGTTTGGCTGCTGAATTCAGTGGAAGTAGAAATGGAGACACTCAACTTGTTTCCAGATACCAAAGTGTCTATGAAGTTGTGAATCGTCATCATTCCAGTACTTGAAGGGTCTACGGTTTGATGTCGAAATCATCCCTAGTTTCACACTCAGCAGGAACACTCTATACTTTCACAAAAGAAGAAATACACTGATTGAATTAACACAGCAAAACGGGCAAGCCACACCACAAAAGACCATACCCTGTCCATCCATCCATGCAACCATGCATCCATCCATTCCAGATTTCTGCTATGGAATTCCAAGTTTCCAGGGATTCTCCCATCCAACTTCTCAGACCCCATTATCTTTAGCAAAGTCCCAAAACCCTTGAGACAAATAGTTCCACTGTCAAAAAGCTGTTTCTTTTAGGGCAGTTTCTCCTAATGAAATCGATTATCTGAAATCGAGTTCCTTAAACTTCTAGTCCCTGACTCTAGTCTATTATTTAGGGCATCAGAGATCCTAAGCTTCCTTCCATCAATGGAACAGAGTCGATGCTCATGGAACAGGACTTTCACTCTTTCCCTTTCTTTTTACAGTTCCTTGAATCCCAAAACCTGGGTCCTGGGGTGTGGTAGCCTTGGGACATAATGTAGGGGGCTGCAGCCTGAAGGGGGAGTTTGTGGCAATTACTCCTCCTTTATGTGCATGTAAAAACAACTTGGATTCAAGATATTGTGTGGGTTCTAGACGAATTTCAGGGTGTTCTGGACCCACTTTAGGTCAGCCTTCCCTAATCTGGTGTCGCCTAGGTTGTGCTGGCAGTGGGAAAGTGGGAATTGTATACCAACACCTCAGAAAGGCACCAGGTTGGAGAAGGCTGTCTTGGGGATGCAGGTGAGGCGGGAAGACATACTTCATGGATCTGGCAGGGGCTCTTCATTCTGATAGCTATGGCAGGCCCAAGAAATGAAGAAATGTCTCTTTTGTTCAGAGCACATCTCCGCATGGAAGCAGCAGGACAGACTGGGTGGAAAGCTCATCCATCTTTTTTTTTAATATTAAATGCTCAGTGTTTACCAGCTGACCTTCCTCTTTACTACAGATCTGGGAATCAAGGTGCACACAATAAAGTTCAAACCAATCAACTGCTTTCAGCTGTTCCTGTGCAATGAATCTCTAAAACATTTGGTCATTAAGACCAATCTATATGCAGGTCAGTTTTTTTTAAAACAGGCTGGGAACAGTTTGGGAGCAGATGCCAGGGCACTGACTCATGAAAAGGGGCTAGTAAAAAGATCTGAAGTCTGTTTATATTGGTCTGACCCATCAAGTTCCTGCTATTCAGCCTTCTCCTTTGTGCAGATGATGCCATTGCCAAGGTTGGCTTCCTTCCCATTGCTTCAATGCTTTCACCCTTAATTGAAGGATGGTGTGTAGAGAGGGCAAAACAACACGCAGAATATTTGCTAAGCATCTACACTGAGTTACACTGAGCTGTGGACCATCATTTCCTAATCCACTGAACTCATTTGATGCCTGTTCTCAACCGGAATTGACAGAAAGGCTTTGGCTTAGCAAGGGGAAACTCTAAGTGGGGGAAGTTACTCTGACTATAATGAACAATGATCTGGGCAGAACAACGAGCACTCTTCTGGCCTGTGGAACAGAGATGCGGGGAGTGGCTTACTCTTCCCCTGCTCAATGCACTCCCCACAAATTTCCTCATTTGCTTTGTCCCCAGTTGATGTGGCAAGCACACATCTGGAGATCTGTGGGGAGCGGCATGGTGAGAAAGTGGTCAGCGGATTCATCCGTCCATCTCTTGCAGCCCTTTTCCACCTGTCCCCCACTCCACTTTGCCATGGAAAAATGACAACTGGGGTCTCCAGGCCTGTGCTTGCTGCCAGTGCAGTTCCATTGTTATGCTAAATGGAGGGGCTCAAATAAAGGTGCGCCTGGAGTGGATGTGCAGTGGGAGCAGCATCTCATCAGACATGCAGAATTTCTAGTCTGAATAGATTGGAGTGTCAAGTGCCTACTCATCCTAGTGTGTGTGCTGTGGATGTATAATTCCTGCCACTTTTGCGAACATCCAGAGATGCTTTGCAAAGGTAGGGGACAGGTGCACACGCGCGCACACACACACACGCACAAATATCTGTTGATCGGATGGTTGGTCAGTCTGTCTAATCCAGGGTTCTCAAACTCACGGCCCGCAGGCCCATTGCTGGGACAAGGGGGAGGGGCCCTTCGGCCTGCAAAGCGCCGGCGGCACCTGGGCCAGCCTCCGGGAGCCACGCGGGATGAGCGGCCCACCAACACCGCGGTGGTGGAATACTTGATGCGGCCCAGCCTCACCCAGACTCTACTTCCAGCGGCCCCCAGGTACATTGAGTTTGAGACTCCTGGTCTAATCTATCATATATCTAAAGCTGGTTTATACCATTGGTCTATCTGGGTGTTTTGGATTACAACTGTCATTTTTAAACCTGGGCTAGGCTGTCTGAGCCAAGAGACTGTAGGTGAACAAAACAGAATCATAGAATCACAGAATAGTAGAGCTGGAAGGGACCTATAAAGTCATCAAGTCCAGCTCCTTGGTCAGTGTGGGACTCTAAGTTAGAGCATCTGTGCCAGATGGCTGTCCAATTGCCAACCTGAATGCTTCCAGTGCAGGAGAGCTCACAACCTCCCTAAGTGGTTGGATCCATTGCCATAATGTGCTAATGGTCAGGAAGTTTTTCCTGATGCCCAGCAGGAATCAGGGCTCATGAAACTTGAGTCCATTATTCTGTGTCCTGCACATCTAGAGAACTACAGATTTCCTGCTCCTGGTTTATCAACCTCCCCATTTACCAATAGTGCCAGTCAGGAATTATTTCTCTCAGTCGCATTGGTTCAAGGACAACACATATATTAGAGTTAATGGTGTGGCTAGTAATGATTTCTGGGGGTCAAAAATACAAATATCAGGTGCAATTCTGACAAAAATCCTTCCTCCATCTTGCTACAAGGCTGAGAAAAAAGTAAGCTCCCACTGATGCAAACTATACCCTTTTCACTCTCATTTGCAGTAGGAGGTAGCAGATTTTCACTGACATTGTTACTGGGAAGGAAGAATTAAACTTCTCTTGCCCACACACTCTGGTCTGCAGGACGTTGCCTGCCCCACGCACACCAGCTCCTGAATTTAAAACAGCCCTAGACATGGTTGTTAGCAGTGCTATTAACATAATTTTTGTTTTGTCCTTCAGATACTTCATTTGGCAGGGACTGAGCTGGGGTTTTTCTGCATGTAAAGTCTGCAGCCTATTTCAGAGTCAGTGGCTGCCCCTTTTGTGTGGTTTAGAACCCTCCCTATATACTCTGCAACAGGGCTCCCATGCCAGACCTGTTGTTCATACAAGACAGGTAAGTTTAAGGAACATCCTAAAGTGAAACATCTTCCTAGACAATGCAGAATAACTTGGCTGCAGCAGTTTAGGGTCTGGATTGGGACACATGCATAAATAAATAGACATTTATATGCAATCCCAACAAATAAACAAGCAGTGTGGACAGGAATGTCTGGCTGATGGAAAAATGAGACACCACAAACAAACCACAGCCTGATGATAACAAAATGCTTGGGATTTATATGGCACAGCTGGTTATCTACAGCACTTTTTGTAAACCTACAGCATCTGGTGACTACTTTCAATGCTTGAATAGAGTGAGACCTACAAGGTTTGTGTAAAATTGAAGAATAACCACAAGCAGAAGGGGCGAGAACACAAGAAGAGCCCTGCTGGATCAGACCAAGGGTCCATCCAGGCCAGTATTTGGTTCACACAGTGGCCAACCAGCTGATCCATCCACCAACAGGACCTCCGTCTTGTTTGGATTGAGTCTTAGCTTATCGGCCTCGTCCAGTCCTTTATTGCCTCCAGACACTGATGCAGAATGGTCACTGTCTCACCTGGGTTGATGAAAAGGAGAGGTAGAGCCATTGATAGCCTTATACTTGGTGAATTGTCCAAACCTTTTGAAAGCCACCCAAATGGTTGTCCACCACTATATCATGTGGAATTGAAGTCCATAATTTAATTTTCTGCTGTGTGAAGTACTTTAACTATCCTGGATTTCCCAGGTTCTAGTATTACAATAGAGGGAGAAAAATGTATCCTTACTCACTTTCTGTATACCATACTTGATTCTGCACCTCTGTCATGTATTGTTGTAAGCCGCCCCGAGGCTTCGGCGAATGGGGCGGCATAAAAATGTTTTAATAAATGAATGAATGAATGAATGAATGAATGAATGTATCTCCTTTTTTCCTAAGCTAAACAATCCCAAGTATTCCAGCCTTACCTCCCAGGGGAGTTGCTCAAGTCCCTTGATTGCTTTACTTGCCCTGTTCTGCACCTTTTCCAACCTACAGTATCCTGTTTAGCACTGCTGACCAGAACAGTGCACAGTATTCCAGGCATGGCCATCATAGATTTATATAAGGGCAGCACGTTACTGGACGTTTTATTGACAATTCCTTTCTTAATTATGCCTAGCATGGAATTTGCCTTTTTACAGCAGCCATACACAGGATCAGCATTTTCACTAAGCTGCCCACCACAGCCTCAAGGTCTCTTTCTTGGTCAGCCTCCGCTCCCCACACTTGAGCTGGCCTAAATTACAGGAAGGAAAAAAGCCACTACAGGAAGGAGAAAACAGAGGATGGGTGAGATAGGCTGTTCCTCCCTCGAAATGTTGGAAAACTGCGGCCTCTGAACCCTCCCAAGAACTGTAGGATTACCCTGCTTATTCCTTAAGATGCACATTCTGCATAAATGGTTCTTACTGCAGAATGGGGTGTGAGATAGACATCAGTCCCAGAATATAAGGCCTGGGTGGCAATCAGAGGTTGGACTCAAACTTCTCCTGCCAGTATGAACAATGATCAGGGATGACAGGAGTTTGCATGAGACAACATCCTCACCCCTGTTTTAATAGCTTTTAAGCACAAACACCTTGATTCGTTTGATTAAATAGAATGCATTTATACTGAACTTCCCCCCTGCCCTTAAGGGATTTCCACTGTTTTGCTTTTTTATGGGCAATATGATCTTACAAATTTAGATAAATCATTTAAAAATGAGGTGGGAAGAAAGGAAGGAAGGCAAGCAAACAAATGAAGGATAAGCTCATGCCTCTTCATCTATTAAAAGACTGAAATGGAAAAGCCCGTTAAAAGGAAGGAGAAATGGAAGATCCTTCATGCATTACTTGTAGGGTAATTGAATCCTGTTTCCAGCTGATGATGTCTTCTTTCTCTTCAGCCAGACTAAATGCTCACAAGATTCACAGCATTTCACAATGAAATCAGGAGGAATGCAGTGTTGGTTTTATTGGAGCTAAGGTTGGTGCTGCTGGGTTTAGCAGGGGTGACACTAGCAGAAGGCTGAAAGGTATTCTGGCATTTTATTTGAAAGGAGGTGTGTGAAAGGCAAGTCAAAGTGATGAGACAAACAGAAGAAAGTTGCTAGTAGGCTCGAAATAATGATTCACTAGGTCATAACCAATGGGAAGCAATATTTGAACACTACCAGATGAAATTAAAAGATGGATTGGCATTGCATTATTACAAGTAATTGTTAAATATGATTTTTAAAAAAGCATAATAGGAACAATAAGAAAGTTTCATTAATAGAATACTGTCAGAGGGAAGACACCTTCTTGCAAACAACTGGAGTTCTGGAATAATTCTGTGCATCTGAAACAGCATTTAATTCTAAAGTACAATTTATTGAAAGAAGGAAAAGATAACCATCCCTAGAAAGATAAAATAATTTGGCTGATCAGGAATATATCTGCAATTATACTAGATTGGTTTCAACAGGTAATTAAGCAGCTTTCACTCCCAGGACAAGAAAATTAAAAACAACAACAACAACAAATGTAAACAAAAATTAACAGAATTTAGAAATCTGAAAACAAAAATGCATTAATGGATTTTCACACTTCTTGCAGTAATAATTTGGACATGACATTTGCTAACCATTAGACATTTGCTAACCATTTTAAACCACTCTTAAGAGGTATGAACCACAAAGCCAACATGGGACTCTCCCGACCTTCCAAATTGCAACTCCTTTCATTTCCAGTCAGCATGGTCAGTGAAGGGTGCACACATCTGAAGGGCAGTCGATTGAGGAAGACTGCTGCATGTGATGTCACCTAAAATATCTTGTTACTACTATTTGAGCCACCCTGTCAAAGCATCTGGTCTGAACTGGAGCAGGCAGTTTTGCTGAAACCTCACCTGAAGGAGGACGTTGTCAGCTGCTTGAGTGACTTCTAAAACAGGAAATCACCTTTGAATATGTACACAAGGCAAAACAGATGTTTTCCTGACCTCGGTGCCTAGCAGAATCTCATAGCTGCTGTGTTTACCCTCTTTGGACCATATAATGCATCTTTAAGCCAGGTGCTGCTACTTATCAGGTACCTCCATCTTTTGTTTGAACAAGCATTAACTGAACTTGACAGCCAAAGGGACCCCTGAAGCGAAAGGGGAACAAAGCATAGTAAAAGAAGACTTTAATGGAACTTTCATTTTTTTCAACAACTGAACAAAGTGGGGGAGTGAGAAGGGTAAGGGGAGCAAGGTTAGTGAGTTAAACTCTTGACCCCCATCTCAATGGAATAAGAGTGTCAGTCTGGTTCATTCTCTTTCAGCACGTAAGGTTGAGTTACACAAATAAGTTGGGCTGCCAAGCTTCAGGACAGGTCAGCTTGCTGCCATAGGCCAGGCACTTCATATATAACATATTATGGTTTCTGAGTTCCCATCAAAACAAAGTATTATCTTATACATCATAGCTTGCCTGAAGAAGAAGAAGAAGAAGAAGAAGAAGAAGAAGAAGAAGAAGAAGAAGAAGTCTTAAACACAATGCAAGCTACCTCTTATTCCCCCAATCTAATCTGTACATGGGGCAGAGGGTGGGGGCATGTATCTGTAGAAATCCCAGACATGTATTTGGGGCCAGGGCCAGTATTGTAATGTAGAAAGGCTAACAAGCTGAAACAAAATTGGGTAAAATGGAAGTATGGCTGTGAGCTGGAAAATCCACTGATCTGGGTGGAGGCTTAGGTCAGACTCTGGCAAGGTCACTCTCCCACTGAAAGGCCAGAGGCAGAGCTGGGTGCGGTCCCGGACTCTGTTTTCTCTGGAGGCATCGGTGCCATTGGCTGCCAGGAGTGCTTCGTCCCAGCTTATTCTGGCTCAGCCACTGCAGCCCGGTCTAGCAGATGCTGATCTAACCACAGCAACACATGTCTTAAGTATGTCCAGGTTAGATGGCTGAAATGCACTCCACGT
Organism: Varanus komodoensis; assembly: GCF_004798865.1. Classification (NCBI taxonomy): domain Eukaryota; kingdom Metazoa; phylum Chordata; class Lepidosauria; order Squamata; family Varanidae; genus Varanus; species Varanus komodoensis. The sequence goes on from NW_025336347.1 coordinate 9,163,278, forward strand.
GGACCTACCCTTGAAGATGGTTCAGAAATTCAAGTGGTCCAGAATGCAGCAGCCACAACACTTGCGGAAGCGAGGTCTCAGATCATCTTACCCTGTTCCATAGCACATCCTTTGACTGTCTCTTAATTTCCAGGAACAATTCAAGCTGCTGGTTTTAGCCTTTAAAGCCATATATGGTTTGGCTCCATGTTATCTGAATCACTGCCTATATATTTTGCCCAAGCACTAAGATTAGAGTCACAGGCCCCATCGTGAAGTGGTGGCAGGTAGGTGGGTAGGGCTAAAACTAGAACTTTCTCAGTGGTAGCCACACACCTTTCAGGCTACCTCCCTCAGGAGACAGCTTCATCAGTGCTGGACACATATTTTTCGGTCTGGATGTGATGCTTTGAAGTAATTAACCAGTGCTATGTTCAAGTGTGCATGCATTTAATTGTAGCTCCTGCTGCTGCTTCTGGTAATATTGTAAACCACTTTCTGAGGGTGGTGTGCTGGAAAGATGGGCTATAAATCTTTCGAATAAATGAAGAATAAATAATCTTGCCGTATGAGAGGCAGTGTGATCTAGTACTTAAATTGCTGAACTACCTGGGTTCTAATCACCATTCATCATCAAAGGTTTTGGTTGATTTTGGCCAGTTTTAATTTGTGTCTCTTTCTCTCTCTCTCTCTTTTTCCTTCATTGTATCCTACCTTGCAGGATTATTGTGATAATAAACAGAGGAACTCTGCTATGTGTGTGGCTCTGAGCTCTAAGGAGGGAGGACAGGATAAAAAAAATGCAACCGGAACAATTTTAATTATGTGTTAGTTTTGATTTATAACTACTTTACGTCTGGTACTTCTGTTGACCCTCTTATCTTTTTGGCACCTGGTGGAGACATTCCTTTTCTCCCAGGCACTTGGGAGTTTAGATTTTACAATGTGTGCCAGTACAATATCGGCATGGCTGCTTTTGTTTCTTTATTTTCTATTCTGTTCTGTGTGCTGATGGTCAATGCTATTTTATCATGTGCAGTTTTTATTCTTTTATTACATAATTTATCCAAGGGTGTTTTTTTCATTATTGGGTTGACTTAAAATATAATAAACAAGCATTTATTTAGAGGTAGAGGCATGCTTGGTGTCAAACAGAACACAAAAGGGAAGTAGACCATGCTGAAAGTCCTTACTCCCAGCATTAGCATATTAAGCTAAACAGGGGAAGAAGGATTAGGTAACTCTGGCAAAGAAAGCGCAGTTCTTCAGAGGGGATAGTCCTAGCCAGACATGCCTTCTGAAGGTCAGACACATTCCTGCCTTTCAAGAGTGAAGATGTCTTTGCTGGTCTGAGGTTTGAATATCTGCTGATTCTGTATTTCTTTGCTTGCTATATCCCTACATTTGAGATTGTGTCCCAGAACCGTCACTTTCTGCCCTGCTTTTTATTCATGTCTGATTGTGCCTCAGGCAAAACTAGAGAACTTTGGTCCCGCACATGAGGGGTGGACACATGCATAATGAGCAATGGAGTAGTGGCAGAGCATGGACAGCAGGGATTGAAGAAGCTGGGATATTGAGGGTGGAATCCAACCAAGATAAGTGTAAGTTCCCCTGCCCCCATGCTTTCCAAAGCAGAATGGCAGATCTTTACCACCTCACTATTCCTGCTCTGCATTTTTGCTAGACAGCTGTTTTTCAGCTATCTAGTGATGGCATTTCAGAAGGGGATGGAGAGGGGCTGGAGCACTGTCCAGATACCTTGTATCCTGGCTGTTCCAGGATCCTTCTGTCACTTCCCCAGAAATACTCCTTTTATCCCTTTCTGAAGCTGGAGGGCAGCTAGCTGGGCCTGACTGTACTGGCTGAGAAGGAGGGTGGGAGCTCAGTTCCCAGTGCCAAGGTCAGAACGCTGCCTGGAGAACACCTTGAATGAATGAAGAAAGTGGCCTCATCGACTTTGCAGGCACAGAAAGTAGGGGCGGGGGTGAATTTTGTTTCAAATGGTTTTTGAAAAGAATTTACCAACAGTTTTTCATATGTAAGAGGGAAGGAACTTGAGATGTAAATGAATTAAATGTGGGAGAAGCCAAAACTGGCTGGTTCATCCATTGATGCCTGGGAATGTTTTGCTCTCAAAGGCCTGGTTTTGAAACCCTGTTCATGGGACCGAGTCAGGGCTGCCACCACTTATTCTGACAAGCTGCTCCATAGGAACAGCTCACTGGCAGGCAGGTACAACCTGGCCCTCTCCAATCTAGGAATACTCACTTTTTCAATTTGCTCTGTGCAGATAGCTGATAATTTATTTTTCAGTTCGACTTTGTTACCCAAATGCACAAATGACTTTATATTGGGACTGGAAGAACTTGAGGTTTGAGAAAGATTTGAATGCAGGAGAAAGATCTGAATGTGGGAGAAAGTGAAATGGACACACTTGTCTATTCCTAGTAAAAATATGAAAGGCAGTGGGGATTTAAAGAAGCTGACAAAATGAGAAAGATGAGTTTAAAGGCGGTACTCTGAACTATCCAAGAAGAGGAGCGGTAGTGCAAAGGAAGACAGGGTGAGGTAAGTTTTACAGGCCTTGTCCTTTCATTCTTTCATGCAACCATTACTCCCTTTTAAACAATGTACATCTGATACTAAGAAATCCTTATCCTCATCATCTTGCCATTGCTTGTAGAACTCAAGGTGGCATCTGCGGGGTCCCCAAAAGGTTCTCATCAAAGTACTGAGCAGACTCATAGCTACTTAGCTTTCCCAGCCCTTGCGTGGAGCCAGTGGTCAAGTAGCAAGTTGAAAATGGATCCACATGGCCATTGTCCCTCCATGTAAGAAGCGGTTCATCTCAGCTCAGGTGACTGCAATGCTTTGTCAAAGAGCAGGCACATTCACAGCTGATCAAGGGCTTGAATCTGGTTCCCCCAGATTCAGAGCCCACACTTTGCACTGGCTGCCAATATGTGGTATCTCATTATCTTGAAAGCCAATGTGATTATTAATATGCATTCCATGGAGTCCAGTTAGTGGCTTCATCACCATGAAATCTCCGTGCCTTTGTCCAGGGCTTCTGTCATCCCACCGCCGCTTCTAGCAGGATTTAAATGAAATGACATCACCACATTAATGAGAGGAGAACTGTAACTATGGCACCACAAGGGAGAGAGAGTACCAAAAGGGCACTTTCAATAAAGTTTTTGGAGTGCTGCCCTTCTTCTTTTTCCCCTCCCAAGCTCTGACACATCCATCTGAGATAAAGCACTTTCAGATCTGTGCACGCTCCTGACAGAGGAAAAAGAGAGAGCGAGAGCAAAAAGAGAGATCATCTTGCAGGAAAACCTGAAAGAGCAACTGCGCTGACACCAGCAAGAAGGTTAATGAAAAAATACTGATAGCGTGAGTGTTTTGTTATCGCCATGGAATAGGACAACACTGCCAAGACAGAACGAATCTATATTTGTCATACCAACTGACTCCTACATGATGAAGAGTGTCCTACTTCGAAGGCCACTATGCTGGCTTTCAGAAACCCATGCTGAATATGAACTGCCCACGCCATGCTTGGCTCACAAAATCTATGGTACAGGAGACAAACTCGTTCATTGAAAAGAGTTGTGCAAACGGAAATGCATGCTCCTATTGCCTGCTTACATTTCCTGTGCAAATCTTGCATTATGTTAAAAAGACGACAACCCCGATGGCCCTCAGTAATCACCAGAACATCTATCATTTGACCGAATGATAAAGAGCATGTATTGTTTGGTCACCCACATAATAATGTGATATGCATATATTGTGTATTGTGCTATACTGGGTGATGCCTGAGCATCTAGGCTTTGCCTCTCTGTCTGGCCTGATATCTGCAAAGGTTAGGTAATCAGTAAAATAATCTTGGCTGTTTTAGTCAAGTTCTGAGGGCTGTGGCAGAGAGGATGTTTTCCTCGAGAGACCACATGCCTCACATTTATTTACCAAGCAGGAAATCTTTGCAGCAGAGTGGCTTGTTCCTGCTGTAAGATGCTGGAAAGCTAAATGAGTTGAATCATTTCAGAATCACAGGACATGTGGTTACCTGCCTGGCTGTAGAAAGAATATTTATCTTGCCACATCTACTGCAGCTTCTTCCTGAAGAGACTGGGGGTGGGTGAAGGGGTATTATTTCTGTTTCAGTGAAACATGGAAGTGGAAATGAAGACAAACAGATAGTTTCATCAAAAAAGAGTAGAGATTAAGCAGTTTACCCCTCAATTGCCTCTCCACTTTGATTAAGCTACAGGAGTGTTAAAATGGAAGAGTTGGATGTTGCCAGACATCTTTTCCTACCTGGTGAGTTTAATTTGTTGGCATGTTGGCTGCTTGCTTTAAATTGGGGTCAGAGTCCATGCTAAAGCTGAATGGCTAATGCTTTGGTCTGGATTTTCTGGTTAAATCCAGGTTCCTGGATGAGAGTGGGAAGCCTCACCCAGTCTCCATGGGAAGTGCCAACGGTTAAGAAAGAAATAAAAGCCTTTGTATTTTTTAAATAGAAAAGGCTCTAGTTTTGTTTGTTATGACTCCTTTTTCTGAATTTCAAAGGATTTCACTTGACAAATCCTTCTGCTTCCCATGTTTTCGATGGAAAAAGTGGACATATTAAGAAAGTACTTGAGGAAAAGGACACAAAATCAAAACCCATAAATGGAAAATGTCTGTTCTTCAAAAATGCTTACTTTAATTTGCTTGACTGAATTTTATTCATTCTGCTACAGAATATGCAAAGGCCACAATCCAGCTCAAAATAATGTACGTGCTGAAGGCCAGGGCCAGCGCATGCATTTCTCTGCCTGCAGTGCAGGGTGAGATGACGTCACTCTCTGCGTTCCGCCTACAAAGCAAACCAGACTGGTGGCTGATATGGCCATGAAACCACCAGCACTACCCCATGGCATGCACGACTCTGTCTTCCAGCCACCTCACTGCATCTACTGGGAAGGCAGCCATTGGAAAGCAACCAGACCACACCTGCGGCCTCAAACATGGCGTAGATGCAGAGCCCGCTCATGGGAGTCAGCAATGCTGCCTTCCCCAAATGGACTCATGCCTTTGGCCCATGGGGGCAGCATGGTGGCCCAAGACCTATTTTCCTCTGTAACCACCTACAGTCTGGCTTTCATTCTTATATCCGGCATGCAGGCAACTGCAGGCAGTGTAGGAGTGGAACTCTGCACAGAAGCTTTGGGTGCTTGTAGGCAGGATGGTCCCTTGCATATTGCCTCCAAAGAAGGACTGCATCGCACACACACACGACACCAACCTGTACAGTCAGTGCACAGATATTGCACCTATGCTCATTCGCGACTGTAAATAGGAATGCGATACATCTCATCATAGTGGTGAAGACTGTGATCAGGCCTGCTCAGTCCGCTCTCTGGGTGCTACCTTTGAAGGGCAACATGGCCTAGTCAGTCCTTCAAGCAGTGGATACCTTCAAATGGAGGACTGTGCTTGTCAAAAGAGGACACACGGTCACCTCACCTGTTGGAACACACGGCCGATACGCAGTGCGGCACACACAGCAGTGTTGGCCAAGCAGAGATGGAAGCAACTCTACTGACTCCTCCAGGTGGCCACATGCTCCTTTGTGCGGGCAGCTACTCACAGGGACCTCGGAGCCAAGGTGGAGGAGCACATGGCCCACCTGGAGCCAGTCCTGTGTTGCCTCCCTGCAGTCTTCAACTAAAAGGATATCAGGTATCAGAAATCACAGTGATGCCTGCCTGAGGCCCTGGAAAACTGCTGTGGGTGAGAATAGACAGATTAGAGCTGGATAGATCAGTTATATGATCCAGGGAAAGGCAACTCATCTATAGTGCAGGCATAAGTGACCTTAATTTTAGCCAATGCCATTTTAATTTGATGAGCTTCTCTTCATGTGGCTGTTTCAGTTTTATTGCAAAATTGAAATCCAAGCACTGCGTAACCTCTAGGTGGCACTGTAGAATAGTGGAATAATGCAGTTACAGAAGCAAGGAAATGTGTTTTGTTTCATTTTCATGGATAATACTGCAATTTTCTTGCTATAAAGCCCTCCTCAGAAATGTTCCTAAAAACTGGATGCTTATGATGGCTTCTGAATAGCCTAAAATGCCTGATCCAGCCTAATTTTGGAAGCCAAGCAGGGCTGGGCCTTGTTGAAATCTGGATGGGTGACTTAAAAGACGCGAACCACCCAGAGAGCTTTGGCTACAGGCAGTATAGAAATGTAATGTGATGATGATGATGATGATGATGATGATGGAGATGGTGTTATCTGTAGTAACTATAAGGAATGATGACAAGTATACCATACATACAAAAAAGCTCTACATTGTTTGTAAACTACCATTGTATCACTTTGTATCTGCTAGCAGCAATAATAGGTTATATATTCCTAGATGCTAGTGGTAAATATTTATGCATCTAGGCAGTTGGGAGCTTAAGTTTATTTTAGCAATGGCACAAAATTGCTGTAGAAAAGAAACATTCCCTCCCTTACAATGGAACATTTATTACACCAAGCAAGCATGCTCACAGGCACCTATAGATAGAGAGATTCCTAATCTACTTCATATTCAGAAACTGAGATTCAACTTCTGGTTATCATTGCAAACCCAATAGCTGGTCCTTTTCCATTTCAAAATAATATACATTTAATTAGAGAAGGGGCATGAAAACCTACCTTGACCAAGGCTAGATAAACAACTGCTAACTCAAAAAAGCAAATCCAAACATGCAGATTCTTGATGCAGATCCTTGTGTAGGCTACTGTACTATATAAAAGCAAACAAAGGAACCACAGATAAAATAGGACAAAGAATGAATGCTCTTGAAGGTGAGCTGCAGTGAGAATAACTGAAAGTATGGGCCACAGTTGATACTGAATTCTTTTTGTGTAGCACATCTCCCATATGTCTCCTCTGCATTTATATTTGACATTCTCCTATTGCCAAGTCACATAGCCCAATTTAAATCATGCACCCCGGTTTAAAATGAACACACATAGAGAAGAACAGACACAAGCGTACAATAGATGAAGAGAGATACAGTCAGAGAAGGAAGGGTAAAGTCACACAGAGAAGGCCCTGCCCTGAGAAGGAATGAGTTGGATAAAGAGAAAGTCACAAAATCTTGTGAGCTGCTTTGATGTTTGATAGTTTAAACTAACTGTCCAAGGTGATAGGATCTGGGCAGAAAGCCAGACTGGGGCTGAAGGCATTGTTCACTTGAGCAATTTCTCCATTTTAATCTCATCTGGAAGACATGGGCCTGAACTGAACACTGCAGGAAATTGCATGCTGGCGGTGGAAGGAGATGATATACATACATATATATAGTGCATGTGTATGTGTGTAAATAATATTAGTATTCTGCTTTTCTAGCAGCAATGTTGGGCACAGAGCTGTTCACAATAAAAAAGACTTATATACTGCATGTCCTGTCAATACAACAATTTAACCATGTCAATGTAGTATCAAAAAGAAAAAAAAATGCAGTAAGGGTAAATAGTCTAAATGCAATTCAGTACGAAATCATGACAACAATCCATCAATTAAAAATCAATAATGGTTTCCAATGATTTCCAAGATTTCCAATGGGTGACTTTTATACAAATTAAATTAAATAAACAAATGAAAGAACCCTAAGAACAATATATCAGAGTCCTAGCATTATGAGTGCACATGTGAAAATACAAAACGTGTAAGTGTATGTAAATACTGAACAGCAAGGATATTCACTAACTGATATAAATACTGTGTATGAAGAGCCAGCCTCTCTCCAAGAATCATTCCATAAAATCCCCTCTCACCCAATTCCTTCCTTGTCCTCACATGAATATCCAGCCTTTTTCCCCAGTAAGTACTGGCCATACAATCTGTATCCTTGGGCAGAGGGATGTGATTGTGTGCTTGCCCTCGCTTCTCCACGAAGCAGCATGTCCTTCTGAAATGTTCCACCACCCAGGGCAGCTCTGGTGACCTACGGTGATGTTCCACTGGCGGTGGGGGCTCAGACTCAGATAGGCATTTCCTTTCCCATCCTCCATTTCTCCGTTGCCTCACAGACCCTGGAACTGGAAATGTGCAGAAGGAAAGCGAGCTGAGGGTATTTGCTGCAGAAACACTGGTGCAGCACTAGCGCTAAGCACAGTAAGGCGGGGGGGGGGGGCTTTTTTCCTTTGAGGAATATGCGATGGGTTGGGGGCAATACATGCGCGCATGGATCCTGACATGCCCACACATTCTTCCTCCACACTGCACAGAGGGACGGGGTGTTTTAGCTACTCTTACCTGTGCGTTGAGATCAGGGAGAGAGAAGGCTGAGATCATAGCAATGGCAGTCAGTGCACATGCTGGAGTGGAGAAAGGCGGAAATGCCACCTTCTGTGGACGGGGTGAGCAATATCTCCCTGGGCATGAGATTGTGGGGTGGGTGTTAAGCCTTCCTCTCCAATTGAGGGCACAACAAAGGACCTGCTTGCATCCAGATCACCGACTGTGTTGAGCTTAAAGCCTCTCCCCCCTCAGCAGTGTTGGCTGCATTGGGATGACTGGGAGGGTGGAGTCCATGGAGCGAAAGGCTCTCCCCAGCAATCCTAGTCATGATAATGACTTTTCCAGTGCACTTAATGGGGGGTGGGGGGTTGGCTCCCTGTTGTTAAGATGTTAGCTGATCAAATTGTCAGGAGGGGAAAATGGATCCCTGACAGGGCCCTGAGGTTATCGGGGAAAGCAGCTAAAGGTAGACTGTCCAACCACACAACAAAGTTCCATCAGAGACACATTTGCAAAGAATGCAATGGACTTTGTGGCAGGCAGTTGTGGCTAGCCAGGGTTTCCCTGGGGTTTCCCTAGCATATTTTGTCATGTTCACAAATGTATGCATTTGCTGGCTATTTGGCTGCGCTTGCCACCCAGCACTGGTGTAAATGCGGCGAATGATTTGTAAGGTATGAATCATCCATGGAAGAGTGCAGAAAAAAGAGGAATTCAATGGAGTAGGTCGATGGCCTTCATTTTGCTATTGCTGGTGCCAGTTGGTGCCAAAATTCTAGCAGATGTTTGGGGAAATCTGTGTGGATGCCACAAATTTTGGATTATGGAATATTTTTCTTGATCCTTTTGCATGACAATGAGTTACCACTTTCTCCAAGGTCTTGTCTTTGACCTCCTACCTGTGGCTGTTTCCCCTTCTCTCTATTCCTTGCCCTATGGAATTGAAAAATAAAAAGAGATGCTCTGGTTATTCTTTGGGATCTAGTGTACTCAGCCAGCATTTCTTTTGGCTTGCTACCAAGGAAATAAAATTGGTGCTTAGAAAAATAGGAGATGACACACTCTTTAAAAAGTTGCTGTAAGATTTTCCCGACAGCTTCTAATTTAGTCTGGGCCTGTATGGAAAATGCTGTGTGTGAAATCATTGCACCAGTGAGGAATTTAATTTTTTTTAAATCTAAAATATCTCTCTAAGCTGGGAAAAAGAAGGGGCTTGCCCCTGAGAAATGCTTTGGCCACATCCCAGAAGAATATAGGGTTATGATCTAACATAGGGTTAGATGATGTAAAGGTTTCCTGCCTTTCTTTCCCCAAATACAGGAAATTATTGTTCTTTAAATAGAAACAGGCTAAGTTACCAATTAAAAGAATTTGAAGCAAGCAAGTGACATGGTATGAAATGGAAATATTTCCAGTTTGTTCTTAAGGAAATCGTATTGCAGAAGGTTGGGGAGATAATTAAGAAAGCACTCTAAGTGGGAATAAGACATATAGATTGGGGAATAAAATACGATGTGATTTCCACCAGCATGTAGAACCTGCCAAGCATCTAAGAGTGATAATTCTATGTCATAAATTTTTACTGGACTTAATTCTCTTGCCAAATCCAAGCTGCTTCTTCTCTTTCCTCCCTTCTTTTTCTGGGTTCAAGGCTAGTACACCCACTAGAGCCACACCGAGGACAATGAGATCTTTAAAAGAGGTGAACAGAAGTGAAATCTGTATGATCAATAAATAGCACAGATGAATGTTGGAGCCTGCTTTTGCAGTTTGGAAAATGAAGTCAGGACATCACGGAAAAAAGTGTCTCACTTTGTCCGGAGTAGAGGTCAGCAGCATGTAGCCCGCCAGATGTTTTGGTCTAGATTGCCAATCAGTCGCAGCCTGCATAGCTAATAGTTAGGGATCATGGAAGCTGTAGGCTAAAACATTTGGAGGCACACAAATTGCCCATTTCTAGTATAGTTTTCAAAATGATATCTCAACAGTGCAATCCTATTCAGAAGAAAGTTTGAGTCTTGTGTGGTTTATTTCCAGGAAAAAGGTGTAAAACAGCAGCCTTAAGGCTATATTTCCTTATTGCAATTTAAGTTGTAATGGTATGCACTTGATGCCAAAAGAACACAGCAAGCTTTCAATATAAATAAGGAAATAATTTGACTTGGATCCAGATTTAGGCTGGATCAACTGTGCTGGCAGAAGTGGACTTCTCTCCTTCCCATGGCAGCCCACTGAAAATATCAACCATAAGGAGGCCTCATTGCCCGGAATGAGCACGGATGTGAAGGAAATGCAGGGATCGTCTAAGAATGGAGCATTACTCCAGTAAAGGCCCCCTGGCTAGGACAGCAGATCCAGAAACCAAAATATTTGCAAAAGGGGCTTGGATCCAGGAGATGCATCTGCTAACAAGAAAGGAATCCCCCATTTTTAAAGTTCTTTCTTCAGCAGCTTCATGGCTGGATGGAGATTTGAACTCAGGTCTTCCATGTCCCAGGCTTGCACACTGGTGGATGGGGAGCAAAACACACACAACAGGACAGGGAGACACAAACATATACACAGACCATCCCCACAGGAGTACTGAAACACATACAAGGGGGATATGGAGGTGCACATACACACATGCACAGCTATTTGAGGGAGACAGAACACAGAACCTGTGCGAGGATATGGGCCACCAAAGAGTGGGAGAACCTGAATTATCTGGGGTTAGGGCAAGATCCAGTTGCTGGGAGTGAGCAGGTCATCTAAACTATCTGGGAGAGAGGAAGTGAACTGGTTATCTTCATGGGGGAGGGTGATATGGGCTGTCTGGAAAGGAGGAGCATCTGTACTATGGGGAACGGTGGGAAAAGGTGCAAAGCAAGACACCCTCCCCAGTCACCCCAAGCAGATGTTGCTTCAGTGCCACTGCAGGTGGAGCTGAGCTGGCAAGGAAACCACTTGAGGGGGTCAGGAAAGGGGGGGCATCCCAGTAGCTGCTTCAGCAACACCAGGGGCAGCACTGAAGAGACAGTGGAACTGCCTGGGGGTGGTGGGGAGTGTGGCACTGAATTAAAGCAAATTGTATTCCACCAGCTATAATACTAGAGGAACTGGGTGCTGCCAATGCTTTAGGAAAGAAACCTCTGCATTTTTGAGAAATCATGTGCAAAAAAAGGTCTCCAGTCAGTTTGTCAAACTAACTTTTGACTGTGCAAGGGTTCTTTTTAATTATTTTTTGCTTTTTATTCTCTTTGAACCGCCTTTTCTCCCTCAACCACCAATCTTCCTACGTAAAACCAATGCTTCTTTTTTGTTAATTGCATATTTCAGAAAGATTAGTGTGAACAGTTTGGTTTAATAAAGTTTGGAAAAACCCATTCCATATTATTTAAAACTGAAGAACTCTTTTATGCTCACCAGCCTGAACTATGGTTGCACTGGGCTTTGGCAGCTATAAGGAAACATCCAAGCATTTCACCATAGTTGAGATTCCTTGAGGATTTCATTCAATCCACTTCTTCACCACCCCCCTCAGTGACTGTGATCAGGTGACAGCCAGGCCTGCTCCGACTGCTGTCCAGGTGCCGGCTGTTGATGGGAAACTTCAAGGACCCTGCTCTGCCTTCTTGTACTTGCCAAAGACCATTTGCTGCTTGAGCCTGATAACCAGTCAGGACCCCCCTTCATTCCAGAATGAAACTGACAAAGCTGACAATTGAATCTTGCTACCATGCTGGCAATGCAATGGTATTTTTACCACACTGTAGAACATGTGGGCTAGTTTAGGGGGAACAGGTCAGGCTTGTGTGGAAGCATAGAGGGTACAACATGTCATCATCCAAGAGGAGAAAGGCCAGGAGGCTCAAGAGAGGAGTAGGAGGGGAGCTGTTCTCATCGATTCCTAGGATCCTCTGGATGAGATGTTGCCTTCTCTGCCCAACAGTAGGACCAATTCAACCCTATTTTTAAACAGGACTTGGACTAGAAGCTGTTCCAGTGGAGGGAGTCTTCAAGCAGAAGACCATCCTTGTAAAAGATGCTACCAACTTTGCAATGATGATGCCCAGGATGGACAAATCCACCATTTTGGTGCTGTCCTTCGACAGCTTCATTGTACTTCAGCACTTCGGAAGGGCCTTTGTCGAGGTCTTTCACTAATACTCAGTGACTATCATTTTTTAAATTAAACTATATATATTGAATTGAAGGTCTTCCTTCCTGGTTAAGGGAAGCATATCCATTTGAGGGCTACCATGTGCTTAATGGAATGTACAGAGTTCTCTGGGTTTGGATATACTCCAAAAACAGCCTGGGAGATTAGAGGCTGAGTTGTTAACCATATTTGGTTTAGATAGGCTGTTGGCTGTTAATCTGGTGAAATGAATGGACTGCTTCCAGCCTGATGGACAGCTTGCAGCTAGCAACATGTTTGGAAGCCAGCCAGAACATTGTCATAACCTCCACTCTGATCTTTAATCACCCATCAGAGTAATGCAAATATATCACTGACATTTCTATTTTCTCTCCTTCCTCCCAAAAAGTGAGTGAATTTGATGATAGGCCACTATTAATAAAACTAATGGCCAACTTTCATATGTTGTGCACATCCGTGAATTTCACAGCATGTCACCTTGGCTGTGTAGCTCTCATTTTACAAATAAAGGTGTTTCACCACTTCAGGTTATGCTGACAAGCAAGGAACATGAATCAGTCATGGAATGCATTGGAGTCATCTTCACATAAAATATAATCAACTTAATTATTCACAGCCCTCCCCACAAAAGGGATGGCCACCAGCCTAAAGAGGGCTAGGCACATTCATGGAAGAGAGGTCTATCAACATAACAGATAGGAGTACCTTCCATTTTCATAGGCAGTTTGCCAGTAGGTGCCAAATGTTCAAGAGCAAACACTGGAGGAAGCTGTTGGCTTCATGCCAGCTTGTATTTTCCAAGAAGCATCTGGCTGGCCCCTGTTAAGAGTGAGAAGCTGGATGAGAGGGGCACTTGGTCTAATCTAGCAGGCCTTTTATTATGCTCTGTCATTGGATCCAGTTCTGTCATTCTGCCAGGAAAGAATCAGGCAGGAGGCTCTAGAACAGAAATTAGGATGTGCAGGGGGCTGAAGGGAGGAAGGGAGGCTGCAGAAGTTCTATTCCATAAGTGGTAACCTGCTGGTGGAACAATGAATCTAGAGCCATATTTGTATTCAGATAACTCCCATTGCACTGATGCTTCCCAATAGTCCCAATTTGTCCCAGGAAGCTACTAGTCCCATTTTGCCTTCTGGGAATATTTATTTTGCAAAATGCAACAGTCAATGTGAGTTTCTAGAGTCAGCGTTCTTCAGGTTTCCCTAGTTTTCCAGCAAGAATGCAATGACCAAGCCAGGAGCAGATGCATTTTGCTATAGCTCACGAAAATGTCAATGCATTGCAATATTGAAATACCACCTGGTATATTTCTTTAACCAAAAGAGCAAAGCTCTTTTTTTTCCCTTTTAATAAGTGCTGACCAGACTATTGTAGAGTAAAAATGTAAAGTATCTGGCCGGTAATGGCTGTCCTCCTCCAGATTCATATCAGAACTAATCTGGACTGGATTTGATTGGTTTCAAACTAGCACTTCCAAAGGTCTGGCCCATTTCAGTTTCGAAGTCCAGACCTGTTCCTGGTAATGTCCTCAGGAATGTAATAAGGCCTAAAGGGCTTGTCATCCCCTAATCCCATTAAAAACCTTTCTAAAATGGAGCTTGCTGACAATGACAAGGACTGATAATATGACAGCATTAGGTCTTTGATTATGTAGAGACAATATCTGAGGGAATGACTTAGACTTGACTTAGCCTCTAATTAGCCTGGAAGTTCTAAACTGGAGAAGTTTTCACTTTCTGAATTGACTCTGATTCAGAAAGGCTAGGCAGACAGAAAAGGAGCTTCCAGTGCTAGGTGGGGAAGCAGAACCCAACAAGATCACCGATGCAAGAAGACTGTTGTCAAAAGTATGCACTCTCTCCCAGGCTTCATCCATGAGGGCAGGTAGACATGCAGGTATCTCTCTCTCTCTCTCTCTCTCTCTCTCTCTCTCTCTCTCTCTCTCTCTCTCTCTTTCTCTCACAAACACAGTGACCTCTTTACCAAGAAAGTATGTTTCTTGACATATTGAGGAAATGTTTTCCTTGATCATTTGACCTATGTTCTTGTCCTCAGGAAACCCACTTGAGCTATCACATCTGCCTCAGATCTCACTGCTCTAAATTTTGGGATGAGTTCCATGCCTGGCTACGCTACCTACTTAATAGTATTATTTATGTATGGTGTCCCAATCCCACTCTAAGGGCACATGGTGAATTATAACATATATTCATCCGCTTCCATCTTCCCAATGACATTAGGATGGAGGTTGACATCTGGTATTTAAATGGGCAGGTCTCCCTGGTACAAGATTCTGGCAGTTACAGTTCAGTAACCATGATTGCCTTGCAGTGTAAGCATCAATTAAACATATTGGGTCGGATCCCAATTTAAGCTGGATCATTTTAAGCTGGCAAAAGTGACTTGCCCACCCCCTCCTTCCATGACCACCCCACTAGTCCCCTGCAAATGCATCACAGAGACTCAGAAGATCCTGTTGAATGGGGTGAGTTTGGTGCTGGTGTTGGTGTGTGCGTGTGTGTGTGCATGCGTACATGAGGTCTGTCTTGTAGAATGCCTCTTCCTCTCGCAGAATGAAATTGATGCAGATGAATACCTTATATTGTCATGAACCAAGAACAGACAAACAAACAGATGGATACTAAAATTATATGGATTCGTTTTTTCTAAAACCCCCTTTTCACTATCAGAGCGGGAAGAATTTAGAAATATTTACATTTCATCTCGAGTGTATTATCAGAACTTGAGTGCAGCTATGAGCTTCAGTGCTTGTTTCCCTAAACACTAACCACTCTGTCGTTAAAAATAAATTAGCTAATTTTCAGAATGCCACTTTACAGATTCTTGTATTCTTTGCAATGGCTGCTGCTTCTAACTAAGTTCACACTAGTGTCGGAAGTGGTGTCTGTGACTCATAAACGCTCTGTCTTGGTAGCATACCAAATCACTGAGTTAGCCCTAAAAGGAATATGTGGATGCAGGCATGCATGCGCATGCATGCACGCTCACACACACACACACGCACACACAATTTTTATTATTAGCTTTAAAAAGTTGGTTTAGCTTCCAGCGAAGCTGCAAGGAAGAATTAGACACTTAAGCATTTCTATCTCTGATGTGTAGTATCTGGCAGACCCTGAACATGCTGAGACAAACAAGAGAGTCCCCAGGGTGCTCATCTGCTACGGGACTTATTTCATACTGCATCAATAATGTAAATTGAGATGTGAAGAGAGCTCCCTATTTCTGTAATGTATGATTGCACTAGTGCCGACAACATGCACTTGGCTTCAGCAGAAGCACTGAGGTCAGCTCTCGTGGAGGCTGCCATCACTGGGCAAAGTGCTAGCGCTAGAGCTGGAGATAGAGAGATCTGAATACATGGAATGGATTTATCAATAACATCATTAAGCTGTTTTAAAAAGTGACACCCTGTCTTTCTTCAGAGAGCTCAAGGCAGCGGATGAAAAACAGGACAATGCAATCAAAATCAAAAGGTAACGATGGTAGCTATAAGGAAACAAAAATATCAAGCCAGAAGCAGGTGATCCCAACTCAGATCCTTTCTTGCTCTTTCTGGTGTCCAGAAGCAGGTGATGTGAAAGACACCTGGGGACCCCTGACAGTTGTAGCAGATGCCTGCTGTGGGGCAGAAATAGGGCAGGAATCTTGCTAAGAGGAACATCATGTCCTATGCATGTATTTGGGCCTGCCGAGTTCTCAGTGACCTTGGTTCCCATGGCCCCAGGCAGGAGCCGAAGGAGTCAGTTAAAACAAGTCTCTCCTAGGCCGTACTTCACAGACCTTGGACTCATGAATCGGACATCTGCAGTCTGTGCAAGTGGGCAACAGGATTAAGCAAAATTTATTTATTTATTTATTTAAAGTTTTTATATGCCGTCCCCTTGCTACATAGCCTCGGGTCAGCTCACAGAAATAAATAAAACAATAACAATTGCAATTAAAACCTAGAAACTCACTGGCTGCACAATTAAAACATATAAATATTAAACATTAAAATACTGTTTGAATAAAAAGGTCTTGGCCTGGCGCCGAAAAACAAATAACGACGGCGCCAGGCGGACCTCTCTGGGGAGCGCATTCCACAGATGGGGCGCCACCACAGAGAAAATGCAGCTCTGGGCTTTCCATCAGGAAAGAAAATCGGAGTGGTGGCTACTGCCCATTCAGGATGATGGGGCAGAGGGCAGGGCAGCTAATGGCAGCCATGTGTAGATAGAGCCAGGGAGTACAATATGTGCAACCGTGGTAATTGAAGAACTTCAGGATTGTAGGTGTAAAACAGAGGGCTGGGAGTGGTATAATTCATCTAACAAACAGAAGCACTCTGGGAATCCCTCCTGGCTTTTTTCTGCCAGCAGCTACCTTTGTATAGAAAAGGAAAACTGATGCCACTAACTTCATGATAGTGAAGCACGGTGCTGTCACCCATTCCTTAAAAAGTATTCCTTTGAATCCCACATTTTTCTTCTTCATTACCAGCCTATTGTACAGAAAAGGACATTGCAACTCAATTAGGAAAGTAGGGGTCTGTGAGGAATCCGTTTTGGGCAGAAAATCCACTGGATCACCTGGTGTCAGCTTCTGGGACTTGAGTCCACATTGCAGTGGTCTGAATTCCTGCTGAGTCCACCCAGGATTTGTGGGGTGCTCACCAGGAGTCAAGCCCCATGTGCTGTCCCTCCATGCCTGCCGTTGCTGCCAGCAGCAGCGAGCGTGGAAGAAGGTTTTGCTTTTGGCTCTGGCCTCTTGGCAGAGGCAGAGGCTGGGAGAGAGCGCGGAGTGGCCAGGGGACAGGCGAAGGCAAGGTAGGAGCTGGGCAGCGGAGCAGAGGGCCAGGAGCAGCGGAGAGGAAGGGGGCGGGGCCAGAGAGGCGGGAGGGGCCAGGAGGGAGCAGAGGGGCGGGGCGTCGTCCCTAGTCTGCGTCCCTTGGCTGCGGCCCGGGCTGTCCGGAGACTCCCTTCCCTGAGACACAGAGGTTTGATTGTTTTTTTGTTGGTTATGTTTGTTCTGTGCTGTGCTTTGTTTTTCTTCCAATTTAAATTTAAGTTTATTTTATTCTTGTGTGTTTGTGCGAGTGGGTTTTTGTCTGGGAGAACTGGGCGAGTGAGAGGAACTGCAGGACAGACAAGGCAGGGGACCAAGGTAAGGTCTCGGAAGGGATACCGATGGCAGACCAGGAGATGGCCTTGGCGGGAGTCACGGGTGTTGCTGTCCACTGTGACAGCTGCGACATGTTCGCCCTTCTCCCCCAGGAGAGGCAGGGATACACTTGCCCTCGGTGCAAGATGGTGACCCTGCTAGAAGAGGAGGTGAAGTGCCTGAGGG